>NW_010564891.1:0-1996 GCF_000687285.1 Phaethon lepturus
GGCACCAGCCCCAAGCCGGGGAGGGCAAGGGGGCTGCAGGGGGGCGGCTGCTCTTCTCTAGGCAACACTGAGCAACGTTATTAGTAATAGAGTCTGACTCATGGTCCCAAGTAAATTAGTGGCGATTTAAACACGAGACCCAGGGATCACCATTCCCAGCCCTGTTTTCTGAAAGCAAAAATCTGACTTGCAGTAAGTTAAAAAAAGTAGTCTTTAAGCTATATTAATTTTCATTTTGTCCATATGAAGACCCTATATGCATTAGGGAGCGTGATGTGCCAAACTCGGGGCAGGGGAACTTAGAAAAAGATTAATAGGAATATTCAGAAGATAGAGAAGTCTAGATAGTCCACACGCAGCAGGGTTCATGCTGTGTTTTTCTAAGAAGGCATTGATCTCCTTGACTGAGGGGAAATTTGTACTGCTTTGTTTCTTTACCTTTTTAGAAAAAAAAAAAAGTATTTTAAACTGGAATAAAACTACGTGTCATGGTTTTAAACCACATGCAGGGATGATTGCAAGGGGTAGGCAATGAAAGCCGTAACCATTGTAAGTGGTGTATAACAGACCAAAAGTTTATGAATGGGCAAGAAATTACTCCCTCTCTCTTATACCTGCCTATCCTTTTCTTGTATCCTGTAAGACTGTCTTAGTTATGGATATCCAATTCACACACTTTTGTTAATAACTTGACTACATGCATTTTCACACCGTGTGAGCAGTAGCAGCACTAATAACCCACCAATAAAGTATCTGGAGAACACCTTCCGATTAAACATCCAACTCATCCTCTCTCCTTCCCTTTCCAAAAGTTGCTATCACCGGAAGAATTAATACTTACCTTCGCAACCTAAAAGTTATTTAGATCTAGAATCTGCCGCTGTACTGGACCACCGGTTCGTGAAAACCCTGGGCTCAGGGGCTCTGTAGCTGAGGCCGGGCTGTGGTCAGCAGCGTGACTCCTGGAGCTGGGTATCGTTTCAGTGTGAAGAGGAGTTACAGAATTGGGTCCCTCAGAGATCACTGCGGCAACACTCCGTATGGTGCTGCTTATCTGTGGCTTTTCTTATTTGGCCTAGAGATACGTTTCTCTAGTTTATGCAAAGCAGAAGGCAACGAAACAGATTCTCCTTCATTCACATTGCAGTTTCATTTGGATTTTTTTTTTCCCTGCTGCAATATATTTTACTTTTGTTTGTAACGGAAACAAAGAAAAAACAAAACAAAATAAACATATGGAAAAATCCTTGCCTTCAGTCTTTGGAAAAATTTATCTGAGATGCTATATTGCCTCATGCACTAATATGCACAGTTCAAAGGAAAATAATGGGTGCGTTGTTTTGACAATAGAAAAATACTTTAAACATTAAAATAATTGAAATGTAGTAACACACACAAAAAGACAGTCATCTTGGTGAGTTAAAAGGCACAATAATATTTCCCAACAGTACTAACGATGTTAAACTTCTAGGGTGATGGTGAAAGAGAGCCAGCTAGCAAAGATGATTAAAAAACCCTGTAGAGGTGGTAATGGCAGATGTAGGTGGAAAGTATCAGAAGTAGGCAGTCAGGAATATTTTGGAAAGATGCACTCTACCTGTGTAGCCCAGCGAATTGTCGCCGTTATCAGAGGTGGGGAGTGGTGTCCCGCTGTCGTTCCCCCTCTCTAGGTCGTCGGAGTCTGTCGGAAACAACACCAGAGCTGCTGATGGGGTCACAGGAGTAACAGCAGTTGCCATTTCGATCACAACACGTCCAGACACAATTAAATCCCCACATGACAGCAAAAGCCACAGTGCCAGCGCGGGGCATGCTCCCTCCTTCCCCTGCCTGCGCGGTGGTGCCCAGCGAAAGGCGGCTGGGAGCATTGCCCGGGGTCCCCGAAACGCTGCCCGCCGCCCCTCTCTGCCCACGCCAAGTCTGGCTCCGCAGCCCGCCGGGCGCGGTGGCCACCCTGCCAACCAGCCAGCGCAGGCTGTGGTGAGCATATGGGGAC
>NW_010564891.1:2027-19773 GCF_000687285.1 Phaethon lepturus
AGGGGAGCTGAATGCTAGCATTGCTAATTTTCCACCTTATTGTTAATCAAAGCTATTGACTGCGATCACTCCCCATCATCGCTTCATCTCCTGGCAATTACAGGCTCAGGGGACTTCACCTCTTTGTGGGGAGGAGGCGGGGGGACAACTGTGTCTTGGCAAGCACGGGGGGGGGCTGCTCTACCTCTTCTGGAAGATGGGGCAGTGGAGAGGGGTAGTGCCCCTCTGTCAAAAGGCAACAGTTTAGCAGCACAAAAAGTAAGATGCATTTTCTGAGTTGAGAGATGCTTGCAAAGAAACATTCAATTTTAATGTCACATTAAAAAAAAAAAAAAAGGAAAGCAGCTGGTCAGCTAAACACATAAATGAACACATATTTTAAGACCCCAAGATAAATTGCTGATCAAAACACCACAAAGCACTGCAAAGATAACTCATAATAGTGAACTAAATAATTCAAAGCAAAAAATAAAATAAAAATCCCAGTGGCTCTGAAAACAAAACAGCACAACCCAAAGGAATTTGTTGTGAATATCACTAATTCTTTTTACTCTTGTCTATATGGCTTAATGTAAAACTGTTTATTAAACTAAAATTCTGTTTTAATTTACCTTTCATAGTGCACCATATGACAGACAACACCTAAAAAGAAACAGTCATGTTTCGTTTAAAAAAAAAAAAAACTGCAGGAAGCAAATCTCTTGTCAAGAAGATCACTACCACAACAATAGGCTCCTTATTTCTTTTTCCTGTTGACAGGTGTCAGATAATTTATTAATTATTGTAAAGACTCTGAATAGGAAAGATATGTTTTGCTCTTTCACACACAGACACATTCTGGACTTTGATAATGACTGAAAGTAACTGTTCCTTTTCAATAAAATGCACATGCAGTGCTAAAAATCGTTCTGAAGTTTCACTAAACACCTAAAGCAACTATGTATGAGATTAAAGTAGAAACAAACGTAAGTGGATTTTTTTTCTGAATGCCTGATTTTACTAGCTTCGCCAATCTAATCTTTAAAATGTGATGCCAAGCATTCATATTCACCATTTGTCTTTTAAACAATCTTACAGAGAGAGCATCCTTAGCAACCGAAACCTTTTTAATGAATTACAAAAGAAAAATAAAAGCCCTCCAGACCAATCCACTTAAAGGAACTTATTAAAAAAAAAAAAAAATCTTTAAAAAAGCCAATGAAAGGATTGATAGCATGCCTTTGAAAACACTGTTCTGCAAATTAAGAAAATAAAAGACAAAACAACCAAACACCAAGATGGTGTTTCATCTTGACAGATGAAAAAAGTGAAATATGTTCATTTATTGGTCCATTCATCTTTACTGGCTCACTAATGGCCAATGTCACGTACATCTTTTAAATCTGCTCTGAAAATGGCTGCGAAGTGACTGGATCAACATTCTGTTTTTCCAGATTGCTCATTTATTTGCATTCAAAGGTTGTTTGGGTCAGAGTTTTAAATTACAGCAGTAAAGCACAGAAGAATGGGACTTTTTATTAAATTAAGAGGAAGAGACTGTGCCTATGTTTTTTAAAGAAAATGTTTGTAACTGACTACAGAAAGATTGGACCAAGATTTCAAGCAATGAACCTGCTGATCATAATTTTGAAAGATTGATTGCCTTCTAGGAGATTTAACCACACGCTACTCAAAATGATGAAGAAGAAGGAAGATGCACTGAAAGCTACTGGAGTGTTCTGTGTGTCAGTGTAATGTCCGGTGTCATGTGCAACATATAATTGCATAATGAATTGATCTTTTCTACCCAAGATACTCCTTTGGACATGGTATTCCCAGCAATGGGCCACCCTCTTTGTAACATCTCTCACAACAACCAATGTTAACGCCCTTCAGTAAGGCTCACTTCGGGGTTTAAATAGGAGCAGTCTCCATTTCAGAAATGTTGTGCATTTAATACAACCAACAAGACATAAGAGCAGCAGCTTTAAAATTAGGCTGCAACTGCTTGCAGCCATTTAGGCATGAAAATCTTGGTTTCAGTCTGTCCACTGACAGAAATGAGGAGATTATTCTCTTTTTAACACTACTGATATTTACATGATATCTGCTAGTGACTATGCACTTATTATTTACAATCCAAAAGCATACAGACATTATTCACTCCCTCTTTCTTTGAGAAATGCTAGGTTTTGACCTAGTCATGAAGAACGGGATATTCAACGAACGTTCAGTTATGGTCCCTGGCTGGAAATTACTTTCACTAATGATGATTGCTGAAGTTCAGTTCTGTGGATGCTGTGGATGAAGTCTACCCATTTCACAGAATGATAACTCTGCACCCAAGTCCTACATTTCAGGCTGTGGCCCCCTGCACTGGGCTGAATTTAATTTCAGCTCTGTCACAAGATCCAGCTTTGTCCTCACTTGAGAGTCTCTGTTAAAACTTAACAGAAATAAGTACTATTGACTCAAACAGCACATTTCACCATAAGACTGCTGTGAAAGCACTCTGTTGAATGGGTGGTAAAGGGCCTGAATATTAAGAGATGTATTTCTTATGACTACTTTGCTGTAGGAACAGGCAATTTTCCATTTAGCTTTGCTAAACATAATGAATGATTTTACACCATTACACTTTTTGAAGTAGTCACTGTGCCAAAAAAAGTGAAGGGAATGAATGACATAACCTGGAACAATTCACCTGGTGTATGAAAAATTTACAGCTCAGTCTGAGTCAAAGCGAAGATTGAACTCACTGTCTCATCTCTTAGAGAAATGCCATAATCACTCTACAACAGGGTTCTCATCTAGTTCGACTATGAAGGGGTAGAGGTTTCACAGAACTGACAGAGAGAGATGTCTCTCAAAACAACTTTCCAGTAAGGCTGAATGTTTTGGCTGAATTTCTATATGAGACGGGAGGAATTTAAACCAAGGTCTCTGATATCCTAGCTACTAAGGAAAGCCCATTTTCAGTAAAATAAAACTTGCATTTTAAAAATACCTTAAGCAGTAATTGGTTGATTCACTAAGTAAAAAACCCCCAAAAAACAACCAACCACACAATAAAACAAACAAGCAATCAAACAAAACAAAACAAACCCCAACATTTAATTCAACAGAAAACTACTTTTACCTGTAAGTATGCAAAATTTCAGGAAGAAGGTAAAAGGAGTTCCCCCCCGCCTTTTTTTTTAACAGTCCCAAATGGATTTATTTTGGAAGAGGAAGATGAAAAGTGAAGCCTTGACTACCAAAGAGAAAAAAAAGGAGCAAGCAAGTGTAGTTGCTACGACACTCTCACAGCAACATTTAAGAGAGGTCTCACTTGAGAGGGGGAACCACCCTCATCACGATGAAAAATATCTCATTCCCTCTTTCAACAGCCATTTCCAGAGGCACTATCCATTAAGTTGGATAAACACCTTAAGGCATTAAAAAAACCCCAACAAACATCTATTTTGACTTGATAGGAGAGTGCTAAGTTTACCAGCACTGAGTGGTCTAGACTTTTGGTGGAACGGTTTCAGGTTTTGTAAGTGTAGCCCAGTCACAGATGGTACCTTCAAAGAAGCAAGAGGATTTGGCTTAATCATACAAGTTCAGAACAAGTTTAGGCGGTTGAATGGCAGTTGGATAGCATCAAAGATTTATGAAAATGTGGGGAACATTTTCCAATTAAATTTCCACTGAAATCTGTAAGTTACTCCATTTTATTGGACAGCAGCAGGAGTAACTAAACACCATTCATGATTTAATTTACATATGTTTAACTCTTAAAAATGATCAGAAAACCCAAATCTTAAATAGTTACTATGGTTATTCATTCTCTCCTCTCCTACAACACCTCAAACCAGACAGATAGTGTTATTTGCACAGCTACTCACGTTCAAGTGCATTGTGCATCTTAACCTCAAAAATTGTACTAAATGCTTTTAACCATGGCTCTGCTATTCATAGAAAAGTCATCAGTGATTTTTTTTTCCCCCCAACGGTAATAGAAAGTGATGCCATCAGTTGTTGCTGCTTTTGTACCAGGGAGATATATCTGTATGACATGTTTTATTGATGATGCATCCTTGAAAGCCCCCAAATAATTCAGTATTGATGCTCTGGCCCATCCTCCTGGAGGACAGAAGAAAAATTGAAAAGACTTAAACAGACACAACTTCATACTACTGTAGAAATCTCATGTGTCTGAGATTATACACAGGTAATAGTTTATCTGAAATTAAAGCCATCTACTGAAAAATGTCTGACTACAAAAATAGTAACTGTTGCCTTACTTAATTCCAGAATATCTAACTTCATTATTTCTTGTTATGTTTCTCTAAATTTCATTATCATCGTCAGCTTGAGGGTACAAAATTGGGAGGAAACAGCATGAACAGCATTTTGCAAATGAACATTAATAAAAGATTAGGGTGAAGCAAATTAATATAAACTACTATCAATATTAGAATTGTGTTCTACAAATTGGATCAATTCCCATTGATTCCTTCCTAGTGACCTAGAGGAATTCAGGAAGAGACATCAGGAAGAAAAAAAAAACAACTCTGACCACATCAAACCATAAGCTGAGGAGAAAATAAATTAGTAACCTGTTTTTTTCAGCATTTTGATTTATTCTAGGTTTTCATTGGAATTACTATAGAAATACACTACACTATGTCTTATGGAATATTTGATTGAATTCTATATCTTCATTTGGTTATTCATAATGACCAACCATTTTACGCTGTCAGAGTATAGTTAAGTAAGGCTAATACCCAAGGGAGAGCTACTGTTAAAGTTAATTTAATACATCTGTGAGGGAAGTACTACCTAAAATTATATGTTTATTTAGAAAAACAAAGACAAGCTTTCAAGAATGTAGGCCTATTCTTCAGATCTGGAACAAAAAGGAAAATCTTCAAGCTATGTACAGAATTGGGAATAATTAGGCCACTCTTAGACTATCACAGCTTCCTAACCACTTGCAAGTCTATCTCAGAAGCTTATGCAGCACAAGGCTGATTAATCTGTTTCATATTAGCTGAAAGGAATTATTACATTATTTTTAATAAGACTTAATAGGGCAACTTTCTAAAGACATTCACATTCAGCCAGCTAACTTGTTTAAATTGGATAACCATAGGGAGTTGCGACCATTTTCATCAGCCAAGAGTCTCCACAAGTAATTAAGAAGCTCTTCATTAAAAGTTTACACTGCTCAGCTGTCTCATCTTGAAAGTTAAGAAAGGTTTAAGCTAAGGGGGAAAGGCAAGAATTGGTTGTCACATAGTAGCATTAATCTGAGGATCTGGCACAAGTAAATTACAAGTAAATCCGTAAGGATACTTTTTATTAATAGCCTATAAAAGTATGTTCTAGCAACTCAATACGTGGTTCCAAAAATAAAATGTATACTTATGTACAGGTACAGAAATGTTTTTCACTATGCACAAGAGACAATATTCTGATGAGAATAGAATACTTTGTGGTGTAAAAAAGCCTTAGGACCAGAATTTTCTAAAACAAGGAAGAATACAGTTTTTATTTAATGGTTTGAGTAACTTTTTTTATTGTCTTCAAAGAACATATGCATACCACTGAAATCCTGACAAAACCTCAGTAGTGGATGCTATTTAAACACCTTTCCTCCCCTTCATTTTCATGATTCCTTCATAACAGCCTTTAACTCAGTAAAAAGCAAATGAGGACTTCTAGTTATGCAAAAGCAGAAAACAACCTCTCTATCTTTACATTGCTAGTAAACAACCACTTTGCATCTTATTTATTTATTTGTTTTGGAAGTAGGTAGTAAACCTAGGTGTTAGCAACGTCAATACAGATCCAGCAAATGTATTTTACAGAGTAACATAACTGTGGTTTCTTGGGTGTTTTTGTTCTTTTTTTGTTTTGTTTTGTTTTAAATCTGCATCATTTGCTTTCAAATTCTGAAGCTGAACTCCCATCTGGGACCAGTCGTGCAGGAAACCATACAAATATAATTACATAGCACCATTTCTGACTGAACACTTAAATTCTCCAAACTTGGTCTTCAGCAGAGAGCACATAAACATATACTATAAAACTCTGATGCTCCCAAACCTGTCTGTTGTCCTCTCTCCACTTCCTCCCACACCTTGACCTCTCCTGGCTCCTCCTGACACTTCTTGGGCTGTCCCTTGTAGCTCTCTCCTACTCTGCATCTGCTCCCATTTCTTCCCCTGCCAGAAAAACCCGAAGGTAACAGCCACTCGGCTAATTAAACGGTGCTGGAAGTGAGTTAACAGGTGGTGGCCCCAGCTGCTTCTGGGTAGAGAAGAGACCCATCACTAGCCTGTATAAGGCACTATGATTAATTAGGACAAGAAACCATTTGCTAAGGAGGGACAACCAGATTTATAATGGATTTTTCTTCTCTAAGGCAACAAGTAAACTTTCTGCAGAAAATACAGAAATAAATGACTTCTTCTGAAGTGTTCACTAGTCATTTTGACTATGTTCAATATGGCGTATGCATAAGACCTATTTGGCACAGGTTTCTTCATATCAATATTTTGCACTCTCTTTTTAGTGCAAGCTCTGAATGTGACCTTACTTTAGGAAATTTCCTCTCTTTTAGAGGCTCTTTTATTTTGTTTTCTTCCAAGTAAACTTACATGTTTCTCAAGAGAGTTCTGATTACTGTGGGAACTACTATCAAGACATTTAAATAATAGCAACTAGCACCATGTACAGCTGAAGAACTGGTTATGCAAGCTTCCCATGCAATCCTCCAACTCCACTGGTCTTCTTGCAATGATCCCCTAACCGTTGTAATCAACTCTATGAGACTACACCCAGCTCTCCAGACATTAACCCTTGGAGCTGCTGCTTCCATTCCTTTAGCCATGGAAGGCTAAAGGCTGAATTATGCAGCTGCTTTACAAGTAGCTGCCCCCAAAATAGTAGCAAAGAACTGGGTTAATTTCCTCTTTACTGTAGAACTTGAACACGGCAAGAAACCCACCACGCTTAATTAGCCCTTATGTCCTTATGTTATTCAGCTGAGTGGTGAACTTAGGAAAGGTGATGAATTTCCTTCATTAATGATGATTACAGACAAACAATGAAAATGCAGGAACTAATTCAACACAGCAACCCCAACAGCCTTGCAGTCACATGATTTGAAATTAAAACTACCGTAAGAAAGACCATTGAAAAGTACACAATTCAAGAGCTGAGAAAGCCCTTTCTCATTCCCTTGCTTTTCTGTATACACAAAGTCGTTTTCCGAGTTGTCAAAGATACATCTGCAACACAGCTGTGTCATTTACATTTCAGCAGTCTACCTGCAGAGCTCAGCGCAGAGAATAGTATTAAATCAATGTATGTCAATGCCTGTTTATAGAAAGGACATACTAGCACCGATACACTGTCCAGCGAGGGAATACATTGGCACACTAAGCCTATTGAAACTGCTATATATGCAAGGAAGTCTCTCTGATATTGCAAGAATCCTGGGTCCTTTTTTTCAGGAGACACTCCTAGCTACGTTTCTAACTGTCCTGGTTTGGTTGCCCCCTCCCTGCTCCTTTTAGAAGGACAACATTCTGAATAATTTTGCTGTTGCCAACACATGTTCTCTAGCTCCCAACAGTGACTTCAACCACATCGTGATTACTGATACCCTCAGCATATAGGTGTCTCAGAGGCAACGTGTCGTGTTGTTGCTCTTCTGTGCTTTCCATTCCACAATCCCAGCCCTTTGGCTATGACAGAGAAGCCAGCAGGCAGGTCAGGCTCTGAAGGTCCCCTTCCTTTCATGCTTAAAGCCACTCACAGTCTCTTTAACCCGTGTTCTGCACAAAACAAAAACCTGATGACGCCATGGGGTGATTCAAGCATTCAACAAATGAGGTTTTAACTCTGTCATAGTTAACAATTAAAAACTTTGTGGCCTAACAGGAAAGTAATTTAGTAAGTAATGTACAGGGATGATTTTGAACTGAAACAAAAAGGTAAATTGCAAGGTAAACAAATATTCACACTGACTTGTAAAAAGGCATGGAGTTGAAAAACATACCATGTCAATAAGTACAGCTCTGCAAGAATAAATTTCCAGCAAGCTACAAGCATCATCAAATCACAAGTACATATCCATGCAAAGTAGTGTTAAGTCAAGTCTGTCCAGAGTTCCCTTTCCTATTCACCTTCCAAGACAGGGAATTATACACAGATATCAAATGATACTGACTTGCAACACAACTTTTTTTTTTTTTTTTTAAATCCAAAGAATGTTTTCTTTTGTTCATACCAAGTAGAGATAAGTACTTCAGGGAAGTTTTTGTCTTTTGTTATTAAATCGCAGGGGTTCTTTCTGTAAAGCTCTTCCTAAAAGCTACTGCTTTTGTGCAGCGTAATGAAATGCTTTCTACAAAGGAGGTTTTTAAGGTTGTCTCTTTGAGAGAAGCTGTACAACAGGTGTTCCTCCTTTCTTTGTTTACCTGAGCTGACCACTCACAGCTCAAAATCATATCCTTAAGAAAACAAATGATGGAGCATGTAAGCATTTGCCTGGAAAATTTGATAGTAGGCTGAAGTCCTTTCTTGTTAAAGCAGCAAAATGCTCCCATTGACTGTATATGCAGGGTTCTGTTAGCACAGCTGTGAATACTTCAGGGAAACAGGAGAAAGAGCCACAAATAAAGAATTAGCAATTACTATCTAGCTCATAATGAAACATAGACATATGTCCCAATCAACTTAATAATTCTCAGTCTAAACCAGGAAAGACTCATAAAATAGTGGTAAGTTAATTTAATAGTTCCTAGTGGTTCTTTAGCATCTTCTAGCTGGGAATCTCATTTCTCACTGTGATTAATGTCAGCTTCAAAAGAAAGCACAGGGTCAAAAATTACTCCAAGTTTATGAACTCAAGCTCCAGACAAAAGAGAACAATGATGAAATGAAATAGCCGAGGAGGAGAACAATCAATAAGTCGTCTATCTTGCCAGAATTCAGCTCTGCAAAATTAATACCAGATAAGACATCATCCAATACATCAGGGGGTACGTCAGTTTACAAGGATCTACAGATTTCTCTAGATATTGTCAGTTTGTAATATTGTGTACATTGAGCATGGGCATTACTAGCTAGAGGCAGTAATTTTGAAACAAAATAGGACCTTCAATAGATCCATGGGAACCCCTGAAATAATTAGAACTGTAACTGGAAGCACAGAGCCCAAAGCAATAAAGTATGAACACTGAAAAATGATATGTTTTAAACTATACAGATATGATGAGAACAACGCCAGTGTAAACAACAAAAGCAGCCACATCAAAATTTCAGTGGATAAAACAATCAAGATGGCAAAGACAGACCAAACCACATATCTATGTTCAAAACCCAACCAGACCTTTGAGATAAACCACCCAGTAAGATATAACCTTATCAGAAACTTCAGTTTGTGTATTGGTAGATACAGAACAACAACCAAATAGCAAACGGAAGGAAACAGTTATGCCACCCTTAAAAAGCAAAGCCAGAAAATCCATAGTGCTAGAGATCAGGAAATTAGGCTTCTCGTAGTAAGGGGCTCATTTATCATCACAACAATGAATTGAAAATAGAAGTGCAGATGACTAAGAACGCATTGTGTCAGATCTACTTGTAGAAAGTTTCCCAAGTATATCACTGCTGGCTAGGTCACAGCTTTAATATCTCTGAACTGAACTATAACACCGTAAGAGTGACAGCTTGAAAAAAGAAAAATTTCTTTAGCAAACCCAGATTGTTTGTTTGTCCTAACTTCATTAAACGTGTTGGTGCAGCTGCTTTGAGCAGGAAATAAAAAATACTTCTGAAGCAACATTATACATATCATATGTTTCTAGCATGATTAGTTCCATATTGTTGGGGCCCTCAAGCACCTCTAGCAGAGTTCCTTAGCAAATTTTAACGTGTCAAACTGGATAAAAGTCAGAAGTCGATGCTTTATCCCTACAGGCTAGGACAACTGCTATCCAGCACAGAAACTCCAACAGGGAAGATGGTGCCCTGGTTTCCATCTGAGCACGGCATGCTCTGGTGGGCTGCCGATAAGAGCACGTGGCCTGAGCCCTGAGGCGGCAGCCAGCAACCCCTTCCAAACTCCTGCACGCCCTGGTGCCCTCAGGGTTCCTCTCTGACTGTTCATCGCTGAGACCTCAACCCAGGGGTGCCCCAGCTCAGTGGCAGTGGGGCCAACAGCCCCCAGTCCTTGCTGGGTGCCGCACGTGGGCAACAGGCTATTGGAGTGCAACAGATGTGCCAATAAACTAAATCAAATCTCCTTCAGCAACATTTTTACTACCTAGTCAATAGGGAAACTTATAATCAAGTTAGGTCTCAAGTTGAAAACGTTAGCTTACAGCAATGAACCCTTACAACTAAATACACTGAGCAGAAAATAAGTATATCCCATAACAGAGTATATCAGAAGATCAAGTCACTGATAAACACAGAGCTAGGGAACCAGATCTGTACACGTAACCTATCAATTGCAAGCAACCGGTGGCTCACAATGCAGTGATACTTCATTACTACTACTGAATTTAAAAGACTGCAGGCTGTGTCTAAAGGTTTGCTAGTTTGGAACTTCATCATATTGTGACACTAAATATTTCTAGGTATGTCCAAGATTACTTCAAGTAGTATAATAAACTTCTACCATACAACAGACATGGAAAAATATATATTTTTGCAGACCTCAAATTTATTTTATTGACTTTTCTAGGAGTATAGGTATGAAAGCTCATAGAGAAAGGAGACAAGAACACAACAAAAACACAAGAACCTAGAGAAAGAAAAGCATATTTAGCATACTAAAGGCAATCTTTCATTTTAGCAGGCCAGACTATAGAAAATTCCTGGAAAAACACTGTAATTTCAGAAGGTGCTAGATATGAAAAAAAGAGACTAACACATTGGATCAAATAACATATCCAGCTAGAGACTAATCTGACATTGAACACTGGTCAGAAAGTAAAATAACACAAAGCAGAATGGTATTGTTTTATTACACCAATTTAATATTTCAAATAGAGAAAAAATGCCTCAAAAGATAGTGAGGAAATTCAAACTTCAAAAGAAAAGAAATGGTACTGAGTTTACCAAATCATTCCCATTACTCAAGTTTTACAGTATATCTAACTCTACTGAAACTTGTTCTACAACTGGAGAGCGACCAAAGTGATGTGATATGATCTTGAAAGTATAAGTCTGGAGATAAATAAGCTGTAGGTATATGTAAGTGCTTAAAACTGAATACAGCTGAAGCATTAAGCAAGTCGGTGAAAAAGAGTTTACATCTGAGATTAAGACTGTTTCCAGCACACTTCAGCAAAAGCTACTAAAATTGTTAAACATTTTAGAACTTTTTCTTAACTGCAAAGGACTGAGCAATGAGAACAGAAACATTTGTCACTAGAAATAATATAATTAGAAATAACGTAAGATGTTTATTTTTCTAAATTGCTATAGCAAATGGCTATATTTTTGAAAATGTACATAGTCTCAGAGAAGAATGCACTGACATATACAACATAAAGCAAGTTATGTTCAGTGGTGAAAGGCTGAAACTGGGTAAAAAATTGAAATAAATAAATAAAAAAGTCTCCCATAAGCACTGGCCGAATGTTAGCTAGTTTTACACTGATTGACACTCATGCTTAAGAAGGCTCCCTAGGTGAGCTCCTACTTAATCTTTTCTCATCAGCTTGAAACTTGAACATAATTATGTTTGACTAGATTCAAGATGAGTGTGTCTCAGGGTCCTGCCCCCCCTAGTGATCCCAATCAGAGTCCTAGACAAAACCTTCCCTGGTTTCCAGCCTCCCACCATGGGTATCTTTCTCAAGGCAACCAAAAGACAGAAGTTGGTGTATGGCAAGATCTTCTCCTAATATGCAGACAAAATGTAAATACATCTCCCGTCCACTGGTTCAGACATAGCTTTGATACTCCTTCCGTCTTTAAGATTTTGGTTCAGATTAGCAAGCAAATTCAGAAGACACTAGAGGAGGATACCCAACAGATACAGACTGTGTGATAACAGAAACCCTGTCCTGTAGAAAATCAGACTAAAGTAAAACACTTCCAAGCCCTTCCCCATCCCACTCAGCTGATCTTATCAATATATATTTCATAATCTGAATTAGCAATGTAGACACAAATTATGTATTTCATAAATCTGAATGACTGACTCCAATTCCACAATTTGAACAACTATGAAGATTCTTATAATTGAAAATAAAGGCCATTCCTAAGAAGAAAAAAATTCACTTGATGAAAAATGCTATATGCACATGAAGATTTTTGTGATGCAGTATCAAAGAAAATTTAGTTGAATTTAAGCTGACCCTTCATTTATCATACCCTGTGGGTGTGTCAGTTAATGATTATATCGATTCTGTTTTGTGTTCATTCTTATATACATCATCCAACCAAAGTGAAAGTAACCATAAGATATTAATTTTAGAGAAAAATATTTCAATGATAAATATCTGAAGTTGCAGTTAAGAATGATTATGATACAATAGATTTGCTGCACTGAAATTATAGGGCATATTCATATAATGACAGTGGGAAGTATCACATAATACACACTAGGTGATCCCCAGAAGTAGTGTATTGCTAGTAACTAAAATGGACTTCAACACAATTGTATCAGCTGAGGATCCGATACATATTAAAAGTGTCACTTTTCGCTGAACCTGGGAGTTCTGGATTGCTTGGGAACCTTTGATCATCGAGAGAACAACGATGAAAGAGGTACCTAAGACCACTGCTTCTCTAGCCTACCAGTATCTGAAGATGAGACGAGGCAAAAATATTCCATTTATATGCACACTTGATTTCATTACAAAGTTTGCTCTCACTGAAATGTAAAGAGCAGAGCACATGACTCCCACCCTAATGTTTATTTTGAAGAAAAGTTGATCAAAAAGAGAAATGGAAATGATCTTTCTTCCGCAGGGAGAAAGGACGCTCTGCACTTTGTGCAATTGGCTTCAATCTGTGAAGAAAGGTATAGAGCAGACCGAACTAGTATGCGACTAAAATGCTATACAACATATCTAATACTACCCTATCAACACAATGTGTCTTTTAAAAATACTGGAAGCAGTGTCAGTTTTTTCTTTGACCTCCCTCCCTTTCACAAAATAACTATTGTTCTGTCTTGCTTGTATGACTGGTTTTCATTTTCTGACTAAACAGCTCAACTAATGACCAATCTTTGATTGCTAGGCCAGTTCAATCAGTTATTATTTTATTATTTGCAGATTTAGAAAGTTTAATCTTTGCAAGGATCTTTTTGGTATTTTCTTCATTTAAAAACCTCTTTCTCAACGGCAAATTTTTTCCCAATCAAGCACAAAGTCTCCTGGCATTTTTTTCAACGTTTCAGGTTGTTCGGTGTTTCAGATTTAGTTAGCGGAAAACAAAACAAAGCTGAAGATGCATCTTTGTGAAAACTGTGTTCACACGGGCTTCCATTAGCTGCGGAAAGGTCACCGTGCTAAGGGAAGCTGCAAGGTGGTAGGTAAGTTTACCTTATGATTTTATTTAAGCTCTTTGGAGAAAAGAAAAAGAGAGAGAGGGAGGAGAGAGAGCACACATTTGGTCCAGTCTGTAGCTCCTTTTAAGGAAACGATTGATTTCTTTTGTATTTTCATTACTAGAAAAACTGGAAACAGATATCTGAGGAAAACAGAACCAGATCTCCCATTGCAAGGATGCTCAGCAAAATCCGGCTGGTGTCTCAGGCAGTGCTCAACCGGAGGGAAAACCTGGGCTTGAGAGGAGCCCCCGGCTGCTGCAGCTGGGGCTGGAGCCCGGCGAAGGTCAGGGAGGTGCGGCGGTGCCTCCGGGGAGGGCTTCCTGGGGGCCCGACAGAGCTGAGTTACAGCTGCTGCTGGGAAGGGAGGAGGTGAAATTATAGCGTGGAGGGGGAGGCAGGGAGGGGAGAAAAGCGGAATGTCTGAAGGGATGAAAACACCACAGTTTCACTTTCATCCCTCTCATATTCTCGGGAATCGCTTTAGGGGGATGAAAGCCATCACTTGGAAGTCTGATTCCTCTGTCTTTGTGCTTTGCAAGCATCTACAGAGAGTAGAAATAAAGTGATAATGAACAAGCTTTAAAAACGGTACAAACTGTTGCCTGAGTCCCCATGAAATGAGTGCAGCCAGATACACGTTCCTTCAAAAAAACATTGTGACATGTTATTTCAGTCAGTAGCATCAAATAATAGGCAGTGACAAGATGACACCCCTCGCCCCAACTAAAAATCCCTGCAAGTAAAAAGACCCTTGTACAGTCTTATGGTCACAAAGACACAAACTTAAAACTTAGGAAATTGTAGAAGCTACATGACTGATCTTACTACAGCTTCCCCAGGCATGTTTTAGTCATTAATTCCATGACCACACCAAAGTATTTCTCCAGCATAGAGAACAGATGATGCCCAGTCAATAAGCAACTATGCAATGTTTGCTTTCTCCTTATTGTTCATACATATTCCAAATGCTGTACTAACGACAGTTTCATTTTGCTAAGTAACTTTCCCCTATAGTAATGTAAGTCCAAAGTGTTTGAAGTACATAGACACTGAACGCCGATTAGGAACCAGGCTTCTTCAAAATCAACAAGCTCACGGACACCACTGCTGAATATTCTGCAAATCTGAATTTATACATTTTCCCCAAAAGCCTGCAAGCTGGAGGAGGTGCTCTTATCAGCTCCATTTTAAAGCTTGAGTTCTGAGATGCTGTTGTGGTTAAAGTCAAGTTCTCTGAAGAAAATTACTCTCTTAAGACCTGCACCACCAAGGTTTCCAGCTCCATGTTTAAAAATCTGTAATGCTGGAGCTAGTACAGGGAGGAGAGGACACCAGTGATGTCACAATACCCTGATGACCCTGTGTTTTGGAGCTTTTAGTCTGCTGTCTGACAGCATGAGGTTGACTTAGTTTCAAAGTTTTAGCCTAGCTGGCTTGAGGCACCAAGCAAGCCAAAAATGTTATAAAGCCCAAATGGGGACATCTCCTGCCTTCATGAACATCACTAGACCAACAAATAATTAGTAGTTTAACCTACAAAAGACCAATTCCAATTTTTAGGAAAGGATTAGTAAGTGTGAAATACATTTGTCACTTCCACTGAATGTGTTTAAATGATAAAATAGTTAATCTGTAATACTCTGAACAAGATTCATATTTCATGTCTACTTTTGCAAAATATATATAAATGTTATAGTTAATCTTTAAAAATCTGGGTTTACGTTTGCCTGACTAATATGAAATCAAACATAAAATATAGACTTTGATTGCTGTCTTCTATTTTCCTCTCTTTCTTCTTCCAAGTCCCTCTCCCAACAAAGCAAAAACGTAAGCCCTATTGCCATTTGTAAGTATGCATGTGGAAGAAAATTGATTGCTGAGGCCAAGTTCTGTATGTGCTGCAGAAAATAAGGTCATGCTGACAAAGGTTCATTTTATTTAAAGGAAAGAGTTTGGGACTGATTGCTTAGGAAGAAAACAGAGGAAAAGTTATTTTGGAGAATGTTTTGGCTCCTGAAATCAATGTAGCTTAAAGAAAAGGAAAACTTTAGGAGAGATAGACGTTTTGAAAGAAAGACTGCTAGCCTGGAAACCATCTCAGTTGCTAACTTTTGAAATCAAATATCTTAATCTGTCACTTTCTTGCTGGGTTACCATGTCAGATCAATAGTACTCAAATCCAGACAGGTACTAAGATGCCAGACACCTCTGAGGTTCTATTCCTGCATCTCTCTTTATCCAGTTTATAAAACCAGAATAAAAGGTTTCTGAATTATAAAATATGCATGTCCGTATCAAATTGAAATGTGTCTTAATATCTTTGTTATGACTATAAATTACACCGTCAAAAATGTTTCAGTAGTAATCTCAGCAGGTTTGACAAATTATGAGGCATAAATTTGTCTAAGACACTTCCTAACCACTCAAACTTCCATTGGTTACGAAGGTTAAGAATTGTGTAAGTACAACTCTTAACTTACTAGTCCTATAGTTAGAAGAGAACATTGTATTTGCATTGTAATTACATCTCCAGAAACATCAACTGCTGCACCTTGTAAAAGAAATAGTTTTATTAAGCCTAAATTTACTACTACTCCTACAAGCCGGCACTTTGCTGAGCAAATATAGGTATTCAGTATTCTGTAAAATAATGATTTATCTCACATAACACCATTCACATTTTAGAAGCAACAACAGAGATTTTCTTCTACATAAAGAGAAATGCTAATATGTTAAGTATTAAATCTGTTCTTTCTGCAAGTCTTTTAAATGGTCAAGTGACAGCTTAGTCTTACAAACTCAACTTTCTTAGTATGAGACTCCTAAGCTACAAAATCTAACTATGGCTACCAAATATGAACACGACATCTTAGTAGATTAGTTTTTGTCATTACTATAAACTAGTTGTCAAAATTGTTTCGGGTATTTCTGTGGTACTACAGAAGCCCCTAGCAGCATTTAAACATGACATTTTGCAATACCACTCAGTGCAATCCTGAAATAATACAAGCTGGAAATACTTTCCCTTTTCCCAGTGTCTCACTGAAAGCGAACCCCACGTTTCCAGAAACCTAATCAGCAGCTTCTAAGGCTGTTGGCTGAGGTTCTGATAATCTGTATTACGAAATGAACTGCAAAATGAGTTGTTTTTTATTCTCAATTATATAGAATCACCCCTTGTCATCAAACTGATTTCTGGGATCATGTCTAGGTGAAAAAGCCACAACAGCTTGCTCTTTTGTAGCTTAAGGAATTAGTGACATTTTAAATATAGCAAAAAGTCTAATTTGGAAAGAGTAGATAACGACATGGTCTAAATATTTTTGCTTCATGAAGCTAGGCTAGCTGCAGCATGCCCAGGTTATTCTCAAGACAAAGTAGTCCAGGCAAAAAAAGATCCTGGCATCTACAAATGCCATATGGACTTTCCATGTGTCATTGTTGTATGACAAAATTATCTTCCAATTTTTTTCCCCAAGTTATTTACAATAGATTGACATTTTTGCCAGTTCTTTTTCTTCCAAATCTGGGAGGAGGACAGTTAAGTTATTTTTGAGTCCAGAAGCAGAGAAAAATAATTAGCTTAAAAAACTCCAGCTATAGTCTGAAATGGCTTTTCCAGGCATAAAACCTGCATGTTATTAAGGCCCAGTGTTGTGGGGCTTTCCATGGCTTGAGGCTAATGCTCTCCCTAAGCGAAGCTGAGGATCCATCCTTTCTCATGGTTTGATGCCTCTGTTTCTAACCTTTGTGGTTTGTTAGCCAGGTGACCTTCAACTTTTGATCCTGGTAAGACTATTAGCATTGACTCCAGGAGATTAGCCTCAATAGCATGGCTGTAGGGGAGCATTCCCAGGTGCATTATAAATGCAACTTATCACATCATTCTACAATTAGTCAATGGGATATCATGATACACTCAGAATGCCTATATATAAATATATTTTAAATAAGTACATGTGCACAAAAATAAAAATTGGCATTTAGTGGAGATAAGTCAAGCTGCATTCATTATGCTGCTCTGATCCACTTTTATGCATGTATTCCCCACTTATCCTCATCCAAAACAGGATTTATGCAGGTTCTTTGCTTCAAGCAAAATCTTAGTGCCATGACTGGGGAGTGTTCTTTAAACAAAGCTATGGAAATCAATGGCACAAACTACTAGAGAAATTATCTGTGTGGTTCAGC
>NW_010564891.1:19804-22592 GCF_000687285.1 Phaethon lepturus
GTCTAATTCCAGCTCTTTAAGAGTACAAACATTTCAAAACTCAGGACAGGTTTGATTACATGCAGGTAAACAATTCAACATCTGCCATGTTTGGGGCATTATTGTAATACCAATAATAAACAACATCCCAGGGCTTGGAGCTGTTTAGAAGAATTGCCAATGAGGAATAAATTTTTTTTCCTCCCTCTTTTTCACTGTAATTCCCACAGGTTGCACTTTTCCCTTCTCCTCAAGATTCTCTGTTGCATTCCTCACTGGTATCCTCTAAAAGATTTCTTTCAGGATAAAAGGCTAAAGGAAGCTTTCTACAGTGAAAATGTATCACTAGTTAAAATCTGCTGCATTTGATGTAGTTGTAAAATGAAGGCATACCTGATGTTGTATCTAGATACAATATTTGAGATTAATCCTTAAATAATCCATTTTTTCTATTTAAATCATAATTAAAATGAAAGTGTATGCCCAGGACAGGAAGAATAAGGGCTATGACAATAGAAGATCCAAAGAAGATGCCAAAAATAATGTGTTCCTTCAAGCAAGCAAGACAAAGAAGTATTGTTTTACTGAGTTTATGGAATTTGAAATATATATGTTTCACACATAACACAACATGATTCAAAACAGCTGACCTTTCCTTACAAAGAGTTAAGAAATTACTTTACTGACAATTACAACTTAAAATGGCTCCATAACTGTAACATGAAACAAAAGCCTCATCTTGCAAAGACTTTTGTGCTTCCTATTATGTGCTGTGGGAAGTCCCACTGACCTCATGGCTTTGAAGGTTAAGCAGACAACTATGTCTTCTCCTCT
Organism: Phaethon lepturus; assembly: GCF_000687285.1. NCBI lineage: Eukaryota > Metazoa > Chordata > Aves > Phaethontiformes > Phaethontidae > Phaethon > Phaethon lepturus. The sequence goes on from NW_010564891.1 coordinate 20,618, forward strand.
TTATAGTTTAGTTGACTTGTGGTCTCGCAAATGAACTAAGAACTGTCAAGATTAAAACTGAACATTTTTATTTGGCGGGGCAATAATTATGCGGACTTAAAGGAAGGGAACGGTAGATAACAAGAGCAGTCACAAGGACAGTAGAGGCAAGAAAAAAATTGAGAAATGAGGTCCAGCTGCTGACTCATAGAAACATTTCCCAAAAAAGTTCATGAGGATGTTGCATACAGATTCAGTATGTGTGTGTGACTGATGAATAGTCCATGGATTAAGGGCCATAGACACAGTTAACATCCCTCCTGAGCTTTTAAATTGTAATGACTATCCAGCCCGAAACTTTCTCCTTTTTTTTTTTTCTCTCCAATAAAGTTTATGAGTTGTATAATATGCACTTAAACCCTCCAGAGAGTTCCCATACCTATTTTGGCTGTACAGTATCCTCTGGTGATATTACTACACAATCAATCATAAAGAAAGGGGAAAAAACATTTTCCAGACTATTTTTGTAAACTTAAGCAGCTGAAAAATAAATATTGAGTCTACCTAACAAATACCTTCATCAGTACTGAGGGAAAGATATAAACCCTAAACAAGCATAAAACCTGCCTCCAACTTTCTGCTCCTTTCATTCCACAGTTTCCATTTAAGACAGCACCACAGGCAAAACCTTTCTTGAAATTTCTCCATCACCGTTACTAATAGAGCTGCATCACTGACACCACCACAGTTTAAAGCACCGAGACAGTCAATGCCCTCCTTTGTTGCTCAGCCTCCAAATACTTGGTAGTACGATAGGATGCATAAAATCTTCCAACTTCAGCAGAACATTGAACAGATATTTAGGTTTATCCCTTAAACAGCAGCTAAGCATGTATCGCTTTTAAACCTATTTAAGCTACATTCGTTTCAACAGGACTTAAGCGTGTGGTTTGTGGCAGTTGTATGTCTTGCCAAATGAGGATAAAAGCGCAATGAAATGAATGTTGGTTCTACATTTGAATTTCCCAGTGTCTTCTTAAGACAGACTTTGAAAGCGATTTGTAAATATGTTCATTTATTATTGTATATTCGCTAATAGACTTGTGCTGGGGAGTCCTGTAATAGTACAGATTATACCAAAAAATCAAAATACCTATTATATACAATGTCTTTCTTGCAAAATGATATGCCAACTTCCATAATCATTCGCTATTCTGTCTTTAGAAAAATTTGATATCTTTGAAACCTCCTAATTACAATAACAAATAAAAAGTCCTTTTTAGTAATAAGGAAGGAAACTGGCACAGAATCATAATAAAGCAAAGCCAGCTGAGGAGCCTGCTAGAAGACAATACTATGTATAATTGGTGTTTAATTATGCAGAATTAACAAATGGCAGCAGCACTGGTTGTATTACTTGACCAGGGCTCTTTGCCAAGTCAACAAGCTGGTTTTAATGTAGGAAGTTACCCATTCAGTTATCTGGCGCCTTTGAGCAGGGCCCTGACTGCTGCGTTCTCCATCTGTGTTGCCAAAAACATTTAGCAGAAGAAAGAAATCTGTTGATTTGCTAAAGCAAGATAAATTTCGGTCATTGATATGGGTGAACGCACCAATAAGATCATAAAAAAGTTTTCTAAACATGTTATTCATCTGGTGCCAATGATTTAGTAATACCACGAGAGCTCAAAATACTAATTAGGATGAATTTGCAGGGTTGATATATTATACAATAGAATATCGAACAAGTTTGTTTGAATATATCACCTCCACCAACCCCTCCCCACACACACATATTTGAATGTATTTAAAACACGTTTAAATATTTACGCTCTCTAGAGCCTCAGTACGTAATTTTCTCCTACGGTAACAACTAATCTGCATGCTGACATGAACACAGCTAGGGCGATACACACGAGAGGTGTATCCCGGTGAGTATACACTTTTCCCGGTGCTCCCGGGGAGCACGTCCGACCGTGGACGGAGCCGGAGCACG
>NW_010564892.1:0-3467 GCF_000687285.1 Phaethon lepturus
CTTACCTCCCCCGGCTCCCCCTCCTTCCCCCCCAGCACGCGAGAACTCCTTCTAATAAAACGCTTTCTCCCGGCTGTCTTAAAGCCTGGTGGTGACTCCCTGATTTTGAGGGACTTGAAGACATCGCCCAAGGAGAACTGTGTGCAGTCAGAGACCGAATCCCTCCTGGAAAAGGAGCGGAGGCCGAGCCTGGAGGCCGATCCCACCCTACAACACTCGTCCCCGAAACAAGAGCCTCCCTTGCTGGGCCCACGAGGGTCGTACTCTGCGTGGGGTTTCTTTCGGTCTCGCCCTGGGGGCAGCTTCCACAGCCTCCGCAGGGTCTCCTCCTTGGACAACTTTGAGGCTGCGAGGTCTGAGTTCCAGAGAAAATTCAGGGAAAGGAGGGCAAACTCAGGTAGGGGAAAAACCCCGGAGTTGTCGGTCCTACTGCGGGAGCCACGGTCCCGGGTGATGGCCCCAGCACATCTGGGGGGGAGGTCTCTTACCCTGCACTGCTTTTCCCTCTGTGAAGTGCAGATAAGTTGGGGTCTTCTCCCCAAAACCCACCGGTCACCACACGATTCCCTGTGTAGGCAGGTCCTGCTCTTTGGGTAGAGCCACCCGTGGTGTTGCGTGTGAGATGTGAGACCGCGCGAGGTTGCGTTCGGCTGCCGCACAGGAGGGGCGTCCCGATGCGCAGGCATGTGCAATGTCAGCTGTGTCCATGCACCGGAGGTGAACGAGACACCGGCCAGGCCACTCTGTAGGGCTGGAGGAAACGTACCTCCACCACAGTGTTCACGGCCAGACCTCTCGTTCTCGTGACAGAGATGATGACAAATAAGATGGAGGTCAGGCAAGAGAAGTCGCAGTAATTCAGGAGGGAGAGAGATCAGCCTGCGGTGTCTGGCTTGAGAAAATGGGGCGGGGGCTCATGATCCTCAAATAGTCACAGGTTACGGACCCTCAGGAGGGGACACAACGTAGAGGGAAAGGGAATGAGCAGGGAGGAGAAGGGTGGCAGCAGGACAGCTGGTGCTGACTGGGCACCTTCACAATGTTTTCAGAGACCTCCTGCCCATGACCCCTCTGGGGTCAATGTCAGAGCACAAGGGATAGAAGGGGTAGAAAACTGAAAATATATCCCTGCCCTGCCTGTAGGAGATAGAGAGGGTGGGACACACTTGTTATGGTGCCTGGGGATGTTCCTGGGTGTGGACACATGCTCCCTGCCATGACTACACATTTCCAAAAGCCTGACCATGAACGGACCACCCCTGGGGCTTCCTCTCTGGTCCTGCACTGGGGTGACCCAGACAGGCAGGTCCCTATGTCCCAGGGAAAACTGCCAGGATCCAGCTCCACTACAACTCTTCTTCAAGAGAAAGCTCTGACCTCCCTATCTGGAGCCTGGGGGTGGAGGATACATCCAAGTGGGGACACCATCCAACTCCTGGATCAGTCTGGTGGCCAAAAACCAAGGCAGCAGCTCAGGAGCTATATTGGTCAGGCTGAGGCATGCAAGGGTGGAGGAGACCCACCTCCTCCTTCATCTGTTTTCATGACAGTTTCAGCATCCCTCCCTGGTCTCACTGGGGCTCGTCCCCAACCCACCACAGTCTTCAGGGGTAGCAAAGGCTAATGGGTGCCTCTATATTATGGCAGCTGCTCTAAGCCCCCTGAAGGAGGTTTAACGGTGAAAAGATGGGTGATGTGTCTGAAAAGCAGCCCCTTCTTGGGCCTCTCGGGTGGGGTATCCATGTCTGAGCCGCCCTGAAGAAGCCAAGTCCTTATGGCCGGGCAGACATCGGTACCTTCTGGTGGCACCTTGTCGTGGTCCCCAGCTCCTGGCTGTCCTACACTGAGGTCAGGGCTCTGCAGATTGACTCCTGCTTGCACTGCCCTTCTCAACGCTCCTCTCCATCCTCTTTCAGAGGCTTCCCACGTCAAACCCAATCCCCCGAACTCCACCTCAGACTCGGACCTTATGAAGTACCGGACCATCAGCCAGATCCCCCAGTTCACGCTCAACTTCGTGGAGTTCAACCTGGAGAAGCACCGTTCGGGCTCCACCACGGAGATTGAGATAATTGCTCCCCACAAGGTGATGGAGCGCACCCAGAATGTCACCGAGAAGGTCACACAGGTATGTGGGTGGTGAGATGCCACCGAGGCAGTGGTGGGGTGGTGGTGCTGCTGCTGCGGTACAGTCACAGCCATTCCTGTGGTTTTTGGAGGAGAGGAACAGAGTGATTCCAGTGATACCTGGAATTTCCATCCCAGGAGATGCCGGTATCCTTGTGTTCCATTTTTCTCTCTTCCCCTGAATGGTTGAAATGCTCTTTTTTTACCCCCTAAATCAGTATTTCTGGTAATTTGTGGCTGGGGGATCACCAGCATGAACTGCTCATGGTGTGATGGTGGCCTTGAAGGGGACACACGCGTGTGCATGTTTGTGTGTGCACGTGGCTTCATTTGCGGGGAGGCTCTGTCCACCACTTCCCGCCCCCCAACACCGGGGCACCGCTGGCCTTGAGGCCCTCAGCCAGGGACGCCACGCCGGGAGCACGGGTGGCCACGCCAAGGGCCACACAACCCCCGGGAGGCAGCAGGTGGCACCGCACCGTCACCAACATGAGTGGCAATGCCCTGTCACTGCAGGGACACTGCCACCGGAAGGGACAGGCGTGGCACCGTGCTGTCAGTGGGGGGGGACACGGATGTCAGTGTGTGTGAAAGGTGCTGCTGTATCCCGCAGTCCTGGTGGGGAGCTCTTACCAGTGGGGAAACTGAGGCACAGAAGAGCCACGATGTACAAAATAATCTAAGGGCACCTCCCACTGCTGCCAGCAGCAGCTGAGGGCTGACAATGCAAATGCAGCCATCTGACCCCAGAAAAGCCTCTGGGACTGACAGTTTGCTCCATCAGGGCAGGATGCTCTGCAGGATTTTCCTCCCATGTTGGTGCCAGCAAACCTTTAGCCCAGCAGCCTCCATGCATGGCGGATGGGCTCCTGGCTCTCCGCGGCACGGGGACATTTTTGGGCTGCTCGTCCCTCTGGCTTGTCCCCTTCATCCCAAAACTTGCTTAGTCCCTCTGACCTGGGGGTGACCGCAGTGACCAGGGATCAGCCCCTAAATGCCCCAGCAGGACGGCGAGCAGCCTCCCTGCCCTTGTCCCCATCACATGGGACACCCACACGCCGGGGACCGCTGCGGCGTGCTGGGGTGACGCTGGCAGGGTGGCGCTGGCCGCTCAGTGCGGGGTCATTAGCTGGTGTGGGGTGACAGGATCAGAGCTGACGGGTGGCGGCTGCAGGGCCCCAGGGTGCAGCCCTGCGGCACCCACAAAGGTCAACCTTCTGTTCACCTTAAATCTCCAGACGGGATAGGATGGGACAGGATGGGATGGACCTCTCCTCCCCACTGCACCTCCCCATGGCCTCAGGGGACCCAAGCGTCCTGCCTGTCCTCACCCTGATGTC
>NW_010564892.1:3613-4245 GCF_000687285.1 Phaethon lepturus
GCAAGTGAGCAGGGAGAGGCAGACACAGGCCGGTCAGGGGGGCCAGCCCCGCAGCAAGCAGGCAGGAAGGGCAGGTCACAAGTGCAACGAATGTGCCGGGCTCAGCCTGTCAGGGCTGTGACTCTGGGGCACAGCTGGAGGCACACAAGGACACTGTGGGGTCAGTGCCACCAGGCTGGGGTCCTATCTTGCAGGTGGCACCTCTCCTAGTCCCCCTGAACTGCCCCACAGGCAGTGGGGGGTGGTGGAGCTGGACAGGAGGGTCCTGGGGACAGGGATGGGGATGATGATGACACCCTGATTGTGTCAGGATACGTGCCGGGAGGGACAGTGAGTCAGTGCCTGCTTCCAGACAGCATCGTGGGCCTGATCCTGACCAAGCCTTTGCGCTTGAGGGTCTCCTGGTGGCTCTGGTGTGGCCCCCTCCCCAGCTCAGTGGCCCCATCCCCAGCACAGGGCAGGGAGGAGGAAGGCATATGGCTGCTGGGCCCCACGGGGCACAAGCATCGGCCTGGGTGAGCCAGGTCCGAGGGAGCCTCCCCTCTCCGTCACCCACAGCCCGCATGCACCCTGCTCCCTCCTCCCTCCCTCCTCCTCCTCCTCCCTCCCACGGCTGCCTCGCTGCCTCGCTC
>NW_010564892.1:4474-4785 GCF_000687285.1 Phaethon lepturus
CACCAAAGGCTGCCACCCGCAGCCCTCCCCGTCCCCGAGGGGCAGAGAGGGACAAGGCTGCAGCTGCTCCCTGGCTCTGTGTTGGTTTGGATGCGCTTTTGGGGGTTGTTTCTTTTCCTTTTTCTGCCTCAAATCTTTGGGCTTGTGGGTTTTTAACAACTCCTGCCCGGACAACAACAGGGCTCAACCTGCTCTTGTTTCTGCCGCAAGAGCTGGGCAGGGACGAGGGGTAGGGCAGGCGTCCCAGCATGGGGAGCAGCATTCGGGGGCTTGAATTCAGGGCTGGCCCCACGGAGCTGCCCCCGGCTGGG
>NW_010564893.1:0-2019 GCF_000687285.1 Phaethon lepturus
CTCAGCCCTAAGGCGGAAATGGGACGGGGAACACCTCCTTGGCAGCATTTTTACTTAAAAAAACAGACCAAGAGAAGGAAGGCTACTCAAGGAGCCGTCCCTACAGAAGCCCGGTGCAAACTCTCTATCACGAAGCGCTGGCATGTTGCAGGAAAAGCACTGGGCCGTGTTTCCCCCGGAGGCCTCCGTCCAGAAGTGAGTCTTTCTGAGAGACCAGAAAGCCCTGGGACATCGGGGAAGGAGGGCCAGTGCTCTGCCGCCCGCGGCGGGCGACTGGCGGGGGCGGGGGTTTTTCGGGGGGGGACCCCCAAACCTCTAACAAGCTGGATCCCACAGTCTGGGCCACATGCAAAAAGCATGGTTACTTTTTTTTTTCCCCCCTTCTTTCTTCCAGAGTGCAAGCGGGTTTACAACAAAGCAAGGACAGGAAAGCTGACTTTTTATGGTCCGAATTTCCCTTGGGAAGAGAATTGAGGTGACCCGAGAACCAACTCCTCTACAGAAAAATGAAAGGTTGCTGGAAAGGAAGGGACACTCCAGCCAAACGATACCACACCACCGAGGGAAGGTGTGGAAAAAACCCTGAGCACTTGAAAGAGGCTCCTTTGCTCCGAGAAGTCTCTGAAGTGATGCTACTTTCAGAACAGAAGAGATGGCAGGAGCAAATAAGGCAGCTGCTCAGAGAAGAGCGACCTTTATTTAAAAGACTCGATCCAGAGCCAGTTGGTAAAAAAGAAAATAAAATCTAGAATCCTCTTGGTGGGCAGCTTCACATTTTTGTCTGCCTTTAAATAGATCTGTGAAAGCAACTTGCAGAAGGCTTTCTAGATTAAAGATGAAAACAGAAATCCCTCAGTTCTTTCGAGCCACTTTCTAGAAAAAGATGCGTATCGCGGCTTGCCAAGCAGATGTCAGGGAATTTACGGGACGCAAGATGTGCAGATTGTTCAGCAAAAATCCAGTTAAGTTTTTCAGGCTTTGCAACCCTGAAGGAAGGCGCCTAGTCGTAGGCTGAGCCTATGGATGCTAGGCTGTCCTTCCAACTCTGCAGACAGCGTGAAGTAAGGAGTGTTTAATTCTCCTGTTCCCAACTAACCTAATTGGAGCAGCACATCGAAAGACCAATTCCAACACAGAACTATCATCATTATGTACTTAATCGCATACTAAAAGAATTGCGAAGACAGAAAGCAGCAGCAATGTGGTCTGGTGAGTGCAAAGGGAAGTAAGGAACCGCTGCACGTAGAAAAACTAGAATAGAAAGAAAAAAACCTCACAGGTCTGAAGAAGGACAGAAATACCGAAAGGATGGAGGAAAAAAACACGGGAAGAGAAGCCTATCTCAAAGGACTGCAGGCTTTCCCATGCAGGGATGCCGAGGCATCAGAAGCAGAAATTTAATCACCACAAAAAATGTGTACTCTAGAGTGCAAGCTCCACGTAAACTCTGTGCTCCGCTTTGACCCTCCACAGTGGTGACAGCAGGCACCAGGCTAAACGTGCGCCGCAGCTAAGAGATGATGTAGCAACACTGTGCCCAGGAGATTTGGGATCAATAACGTTGCAAGAGGCCAGCGCTATCCAGAAAAAGCTAAGTGTCAGCCTGGGAAATGCAAGACACAGGGGCAGAAAAAAGGTGAGCGATCAATCCTGGAATCCCACCCCACCTTTCTGACCACTACATACGTGAAGGGAGAAGAAAAACAAGAGTGAGCAGGAATATCCCCAAATATCCATGAAAAAAATAAAAACAACCCTGAAAGAAAAACCAAAAAAAAAACCAAAACAAAACAAAACAAAAAAAACCGGCCTCCCATTGATGTGGGTTGTGGCGAGTCTGACTGGGAGCAGGACCTGCCTCCCTCCCCGCAGGAGCGGGCTGCAGAGAGGTCCACGCGGAGAAGCAGCTGCCGCCGCGTCACCTGAATGCTCGCTTGTTCAGCTCCCACCCCGGCAGCTGCCTCCTCCTGCCTGCCGAGCCAGCGGCCGACGCGCTGCCTGCCACCCGAGGCGAGTCGC
>NW_010564893.1:2311-11393 GCF_000687285.1 Phaethon lepturus
CTGCGGGCCCGGGCGAGCGGCACGATGCCCTGAGATTGCAGGCATCCCCATGCTCACGGACCTGCTGCGCCCCGGATAGCCAGCACGGGCAACATCACCTCGCGAGCGGGATGAGGCAGGGCCCCGAAATTATTTCGGGCAAGCCACACCCTGGCTCTCGTGGTTCTGACCCGCAAGTGAGGCTGCAAGGAGGTGACAGTCACCAGGGAAACATTTCCAGTGGCCATTGCATGGTCACTCAGCCAGCAGGCACTGACCAGGGGACAGAAGGGTGACAGCCTGGTGGTGGCTTGCAGTGCAACGCATGGCTCCCACACTAAAATCCTGGGTTGAACGCGACTGGAGCAACAATTCCAGAAGTCAGCACCTTCCGTCTTCCTAGAGATTCACAGGCACAGGCAGCAACTCACCCTGCTGTTAGACCAAGGCTTCATGGGCGCAGGGGCAGAGCTCGATGCCCTGTTACAGCCCGCTTCCTGGGACACAACCAGCTTCCCAGCAGCTTCAGACTGCCACGTTTGCAGGCAGTGCCTGGGCACCGGGAACAGCTTGTTCGCAGCCCCAGAGCAAAAAAAAAAAGCTGCAAGCGACAAGGTAGATTCTCATCTTCACAATATCTGCTTGTGTAAGGAAAGTTTGAGGAGTAGTCCCGGGGAAGAAAGACAAGCTGGAAGACTCCATCCCCACGCGACTGTCACACAGAGGATGCTCTGTTGCGCAATGGGGAAAAACGGCCTCGTCCTAGTGAACTAAGAAAAAGGCAATTCAAAGGCTTACGCTTCAACAGGGATGGAGGAGCATCAGCAAAGCCATCTGAACTATCTCCAGTGCCTCTGCACAATGAACAGCAAGGCAAGATTTAGTCAGGTTTATGGTTTTATAGCGGTTTCCAAAACCAAGAGGTTTTTCATAGCCATGGGGCGACTGAATTTGAATGCCTTTGGGAACGGTGCATAAATCGGGAGCCACCTCTTTTTCTTTCCTGAGGTCATGCGTTAGAGAAGCCACGGGAGGCACTGCAGGGGAAAGCTAGAGCATCCTTACACAATGCGGCTTCTTGTTAGTGACCCTCGTTTAATCTCTACAAGGTATCTCTTTCTGAAAGTACAAAGGGGAGCAGGTGATGGGCAGGGATGTTTGAGCTGATACCACGCTCACCAAGGCAGCACATAAAGCAAAGGAGTAAGAGTCAAAGCTCCTTTTAAACTAAGTTTTGATCTCCTGCTCCACGAATCCTTTTGCAGAACCTTCCCCATCAATAAGCATCAAAGTTTGGGGTTTTCTGCCCTCAGATAATCCTACCAAGGGGAAACATGGGTGAGGAGCTTTAGGACAGAAGGGAAGCCAGTCCTTTTGCCTGCAACCATTTTGGAGATGCTATCCAGGAAAACTCTCACCGGTGCAGGATGACCTGGACTCGGTCCTTTCCATGGCATGGGACATGAGGACCCACTCTCCTTGTGCTTCTCTCTTTTGAGGGGATTTCAGCCAAACAACAGGTTAGGCCAGCTGAAGAATGAATGTCTACCAGTTTGATGAAGCTCCCAGGTCTGTGAAGGAGGAAGGAGCCCAAACATCCAACCCAGAGCTCCCCCTCCCAGAGCGAGCTTTTCCTCAAAAGCAGGCAGAGGACTTGGAAGGGTAAGAGGAGGAGAGGAAGGAAGAAACTGCTTGCAACCTTTTACATGAAAAGGAGAAAGAGGAAGACAAGGGCTCCCTGCTGTGCCCAGAGGAGATGGGGATTCACGACCAGGCGTGGGGGACACGCGAGAGGGACTAGCCATGTGGGCTGCGTGCTGCCATTCCCCACCAGCCCTCCAGCCGAGGTACGGCAGCAAACGTCGCAGGGAAGGGGAAAAGCAGCAGAGCGGACAATGTGCCGGGGGGCTGAGGATGGCTGCGACAGGAGAGTGACCTGTCCATCTGAAGGAGAATTTGGCAGATTGCCTCCACGGGCTCTCCCCCATGACGAGGAATGAGCAGAAAAGGGGGAGAAGATGGGGAAAAGGAGGAAGCGGAGTGAGGGGGGAAGAAGCAGCCAGAAACAAGCCAAGGAAAGCTGATGTGCTTTGAGGAAGTGACCCCTTAGGAGAGAGCCGCTGGGAAGATTTCTGCCAAAGTGCCAGGGAGCAGGGCCACAGGGGTTTACAGGACATGCCCAGGATGAACGAGCAAGGCATCCTCTTCAGAAGGAGGATGAGCTTTGCTCTTGAGCATATGCCCTGGGAAAGGCAGGGAAACTCAGCAGTGCTGAGGATGCTGGAGGCGTTGGGTTCCCAAGATCAAGAGCTGCTAGCTGTGCTGACGCTGTTTGAGAGGGTCACAGCCCCTCAAATCCTACGTGTGGTTAAACGCTCTTACATCAACTAGCAGCCTGTTTGCTCCCTCCCTCACCCAGAAGCATGCCCATGTTGTATGCCCCCCCAGCTCTCCTCTAGAGACATAAACTTCATCTTCACGTTATCTATGTAAGAGTATTTAAAGCCAGAACACACGCACGCACAAACACATAGTTACACACACATACACAAACACGTTTTCTTGTCTGCCAAATATCAGCTACAGTGCAATTCTTAAAGAGGAGGTGTCAGTCCTTATACAAATGGACATCTACAGAAATATATATATATATAATCTTTTAAAAGAAAAAAAAAAGCTCTCGACAATTCCTTAACATCGGTGGCAGCATGCGTCACTGTAAATGCTAAAGCCGGCTGGTTTCCCTAGTAGTCTCTGCATACCTTGTTCATTGTCACTTGTTTTGAGGGACTCTTCAGACCAACTTCTATTGCTTTTGGCCTCTGACCTTTTCTTGGTGTGCCTTTCTTCTGTGAAGTCTTTGACCTTTGCAGTGGCCTCTGGCTGAACAGCCTCAGCTAAATCTTTCCTGCTTTGCCGGCCCAACTTGCCGGACGGGGATCTCTCTGGTGACACCTGCTGCTCCCATAGTTCCCTAAGATGCTGCAGGTGACGCTGCTTTTTGGGATGGAGCCCTGTTAATTCAATGCACACCTTCAGGTTGGTCACCTCATTACAATTGGGCTCTTCTAAGTGGTTAGAGGAATTGTTTGTCATTTCCCTCTCAGGCCAGTCATCTAATGGAAAAATAACTAAAAATTAATCAAAAAGCCCCCTCAACTTAAAACAAAAGCTACATTTCACTTTCGGGGCATATAGTCTCAGCTTTACCACCACACTATGCATTTTAAAGGTTCGCTCATTAAGGGTTACATGCACTACAGTAACTTGCACTGCTGTGGCTACAGTGTCCAATGACTAGTGCTTTACCCTTATATGCCAAGTTTTTTATATATACATATATATACACACACATATATATACATATATATAATTTTAAGTGAAATGACAGTGCTCACATTAGTAACTATCAAGTTCAAAAATGGAAACACATTAAGCCAAAGGGACGTTCCTTTCACAAGACATTCCTTGAGAGAGACCAAAGCAAAATGCTGTCTTACCTTTGGAGTTCTTCTTCTTTTTTGCTTTTGATATAAGTTCATCCTGCAGTTCATCCACAAAGTTTTCATTTTGGCTGCCATCATTTTGCACTCTCTCACCAGAGTGTTTACGCTTCCTGTCCAGACGTGGACATGGATGTTGGCCAATATCTTCTGTTGGCTGGTCTTCCGCTTTTTCATATATAGAATGTCTCTCTAAATAACATTTCTCATTTGAGAGCTCTTTTTCCTCCGGAGTTTCAATAAAGTGACCTTGGTTGTTTTCTGTACTAGTAAAGTTACCTACAAACAAAAAAACCAAACACCACACGACCCAATAAATACAAAGCAACTCACTGTGAGAAAGCTATGCTCTCTGATCTCTTCAGTGTCATCTCCACCATGACTTAACAGTTCATGAGGCATGCAAATAAACACAAAATCTTACTTCAGGAGAAGTCTCGCTCTGGTCAGCCTAAGGCAGGAGTTTTCTCAACAGCTAAGTACATCCCCCACCCCCCCCAAGCACAACACTTTGTGTTGTTTTTACATTGATTTAAGAAGTACAACATTCACAATACTTGTAGCCATAGAAACATCCCATTATGCTTTTTAAAGTAAAGAAACGTCTTTAGATATCGAAAGCACAAACTCTTTTCAGAAAGTGACTTTGCCCCCCAAAACTGTGGTAATAATCCAAGCTTCACTTTGCAATGATTTTCTTTTCAAAAATACCTTCTCATAATAAAGTATTAGTCTTTCGCTAATTCCTAATCCTTCCCTAACTTCTCGCATCAAATTGCAGAGTCTGACTTAAAAGCATTCGTCCCTCCTTCTGGAGATACAAATGGGATACGGAGCACGCACACACGTACACGGTAATACCACTAAGAATAGCTGTGGTATTTTGCAAAAAGCACTACTTGAATCCAAGGTTATAAAAAGCTCTTCCTCACTTCAAGTAACCAGCCAGCCACTGTACATCACATGATCTTTGTCACCTCCTTTTAAAAAAGACCTCACTTTTTTCAGGGAATGTTTCCAACAGCAGCGACCGGGTGAGCTTCGAAAAGCTTACTAGAAACTAGTTTGACAAACTAGCCCCCAAACAACTATATTGCCAGGCGTGCCCTACCTCCAGCTTCCCCTCTCCAATACTGCTCCCCCCACAATTAGACACAGCTTAAGCAGTTTTAAATGGATGCTAGACTTAAAATGGCACTTATCATCTTGAATAGTTTGCTTTTTTCTTGGGTTTAAAACAAACTAGCCAAGGCATGATTAGGCAGACGTGCGGTACAGACTGCAACACGGTTAATCAGCTTCCTATTTGCAATTCTCACAAACAAGTTGATTTTCCCATGCGTTTTAGCCCTCCTGGCTGACCACTATGCTCTTCCTGCACGTCTGCCGCTGTTTGGCAAACTGTCTGTATGCTCGGTCCTACTTCCCCCATGGCTCACTGTCCCTTTTCCTCTTCCTCCTCCTTGCCCTTCCCTCCTTCCACTTCCTTTCCTGCAAACACGTCTGCTGGTTTCCTACTTGGACTCCTGACAGCTCCGTTTCCCTTCCCTCCCCCCGATCCTCCCCATCCTTACTCAGCCTCCTCCGCTGTACAGCCTGGCCTTCAACTTCTGCTCTTCCCCCTCGCCAGGGCAGACGTTGCTCCCCTGCAGCCCCCTCTCCCCTCCCATCCTGTCCAAGACCCACCACACCAGTGTCCAGGCACTGGCAGCCCCTGGATGCAGCCGAACTCTATCCCACCTTATCTTGAGAGCACCTTCCTACAGCTCTGCCAACACCACCTGGTTTCATGACCATCCTTGAAATACTGTTGTCAGCAATGGAAGGGGGGGGTGGGAGAACCCTCTCTGATGAGATTTTTCTTCAACTTGGCAATGGCCCCAAGTAGCACCGAGGGTTCTGGAGATGTTTGAGGGCACCAGAGTACACCCCAGGAACACACCCACATAACTTTTACACTGCTTGGAAAGCTGCCTGCAGGGCTGCTTTATAAAACAGCAGAAGATATTTGACCAAGAAAAATCGAAACAAAAGTTGACTTTTTCCAGGCGAGCGGGACACTCAGGCCATTCTGCTAATTGGCGATGCTGCTCTCCACAAGGCCGTCTGGCCAACATCTGCTCCCTTCAAGACTTTAAGATGCAGTTTGTCACACTGCTTTTGGCCAGCAACGCTAACATGTTCCAGAAAACAGGTATCTCCGCTTACTACAACTGTGCCTCTAAATCACCAGTGTCCCTCCAAACCAGGATGAATCTGGCAGCACCCCACGCTTGCACATCTGGGTTGAGGATGCTGCCCAACAGTTGTACCCTACAACCACACCAACAGCCCCGGCAGTCCTCTTTCACACAGCATAAAAGATGCTGGACCAGCCACCGTTTAAGTATCACTTTAGAAACGCTTCTATCAGATTTCATTGAACGTTTTTGGTGCAATCTGCTATTCTTCTCCCTTACATAAGGAAACATGATCTTTATATGCTCAGTTTGCCCAAAGAGATCAGGTAAGGGCACTCTCTGACACTCTCCCACAGTTTATGTCCTTCAGGTCTCCAGCCATCCCAGCAACTACATGCCACAACCGGTTCACATTGCGAGTTGCTAGATCGGGACAGCTTTCCTGCTCCTGACAGAGTCTGGCCTGAGAAAAGGCAGGCACATCCTGACCAATTCCCAGAGAAGCTTTTGCAGGGTCAGAGGAAGTAGCAGGCTGTAGGGAGGGGGTTGATGGTCTTAATCTTTGGGGCTTGCAGGAAACAGCAAGCTAATTCCAGCCTGCCACCACCGAAAGCAACCCGCTGCAGGTTCACCCCTTCTCTATCTGCAAGCGGACTCGGCACAGGGATGCCGAGCATTGCTCGCTCAGACCGCCCGTGCTAAAAGATAAAAAGGAGGGGAGAGACGTGTGCTGCAGCCTCACTAACAGCTCGTCACTGTCAGCGCTCCGCCGGGGCTCCGCGTGCCGAGGAGAACAGCACACACCTATTGAAGTTTATCCAAAAAGCCCTCGCTGCCAGCGGCTCTCTGACACCTTTGCCTCCACGCTTCGGTCACATCCGAGGAAGGCCCCTCAGGCGACCAGAGCTACATCTCCTCGCCCGCCGAGCCAGAAATCCCTCTCGAGGACTGCCCGCCGCACACGCGTCTCTCAAATCCGTCCCGCTAGATGCAGTTAAGGCCATTAGAGGAGCGACATCGCCGCACATTAATCCGGGTTGCGTAATCATCCTGCACCGACACGGGAGGACAGCGACGGCGAAGCCGGGGAGACGCGTCCTTGCCTATCTGCTCCGCCACCGACGCTGCCCCCGCCTCTTCTACAGCCGGATTTTCACCGTGAAAGAGCAAAGGTCAGTTGCTGTTGGGGACACGGCATAACCCACAGGCTGTCAGGCTCTCTACACAGCTTCCAAGGACACGTCGCACGCCCAGAGGTTTCTCCCCTTGGCACAGCAGCGACTGCCTCACGGAGCGCAGCCTCTATTAATATTTTACCACCGGACTCCACTCTGTCCTCAAACTGTTTTGCAAGCAACCCGGATCAGACGCAATGTCTCCCCAAATTAAGATATAAATGTCAACATGAGGCACAGCAACATAAGCGTATCTTGCATGCCCAACAAGGACAAGGGGAATTTATTTGCTTTTGTTCACCCCTGCCACGTATCTACAACATCCTTTTCTCTGCCCGAGGAAGAAAACAACAACAAAATACTTGGGAGTTTTCATATCATCATTATTCAAACAGCGACGAGGTAGCCAGAAACGCAGGATAAACGCTGAGTTCTCATAGCAACACACCTCTATGAGTAAGGAGATTAAACTCTTAAACGTGTTCCTTCCTCAAGCCTCTGGCATTTGCCAGTCTCACACCAGCTGTAAGAACCGGCACCAACAACTCAAACCATTTCTCACTGTCCCACCCAATTGGAAACAAGGAAGAATTAAGAAGATTCTTCTTCCCATATGGTTTCTGCCTGAAGCACTATCTCCTCAGTGCACGGGTTACAATCTCACGAGAAACAGTTACACGCACGCACAAACACACTACCCGAAAAAAACTTCCCTTTATTTTTCCATCTTCCCGTTGCTGTCAGCTGCTTGAGACCAGGCCCTCCCATGCGATGCAAACAAGGAAACACATCTCAGTGTTTAAGCTGCGATTCTTTTGTTCAAATAACATGGCAGCTAAAAACAGCCTTTCCTCTTCCCCGGAGCAACCTCTCATTGCACTCACTTACGCAAGACCTTTATTCATCCGAGTAGGGTAATGACTATCCAAATGCTAAAACCCAGTATTCAGCGTGGAGATCACAACAACAGTAAGAAATTCCGTAAGCCACCTTCAGCATCCAATTCCGAGCGTCCCATGGAGCAGAGGGAACCCAGCTGATTTCGTTTTTCCCTCCAAGTGCCTCTGCTTGGGAGCTTTCCACATTTGTTTCCTTCTGCCCAAGCCCCACCGCACTGCACAAACAAGCAACTGCCATTCTCCCTGCACAGACTTTTGTTTTTCTCCCTTTTTTTTTTTTGTTTTCCTATGTCCCGGCGCCGGAAGGCAGTAACTGACCAGGGCAAAGGACATGTTTACTGTCTCCATCCTTCATTTGTTCAGGTATACACACAGCCCAGCGAGAAAAGCAAAGCAGGGACACCAGCAGCTCGCTCCCAATGCCGAAGATCAGCTCTAAAGGCTTTGGCACATTACACCATTTACTTTCACAGGCAGAAACTGCTATAACTTTTTCCCCATGACCTCATGCCTGAAGATCAGGTTTTTAATGTATCGGGTTCTATTTTTGCCAGCTAAGGCTTAAACGGGCAGTGTCTTCCGCCTATAAAATTAGATAAACAGGTAATTACACTCCTCGATCAAGAAATTCACAGCTTGTAGAATTTATTCGATCTTTCACACTTGGGTATGATTTTTCAATACCGCTAGAAGAGCTTTGTTACGAACCGACATGCGATCATCACATGCCCGTATTGATGCGCGTGTCCGTGCCAATCGCTTAAATCACTTGATCTCTGAACAATCCTATGACTCATGACATATGCATCCCATAATTTATCATGTTTGTGCTATGGAAATGCACTGGAGCAGCATCGCCTCAGCAACATTTACAAGTCACCTTGGCAACAAAGCAGCTTCACAGCTGCTCTCAGAATGCCCGGCAAAACCTAAAGGAGGTGGGAGAGAATTAAAGCACTTCTACTTTACTCCTTAGCTTTAATTGGTCATTAATTAGCTAACACGGCTACCTCTCTTAAATCAGGCTTTTTTAAAAAACAAAACAAAACATCTTTTTTATCCTTCTCCAGAAGGCACGATGAAGCTTAAGAAGACTCTCAGTACTGGAAAGCCCTGCACCACCAAGTCAGAGGAAAAGTTTAAGGAATCGAATACCGTGTCTTCATTTGCTTCCAAAAAGGTCAGTACATACACTATAAAAGCAGGAAAACTGGTAAGTCCCAGGGCAAGCTGAAAAAAGGAGGTTCCAGCCCATCAGATGCCTCTGTAAG
This sequence comes from Phaethon lepturus, assembly GCF_000687285.1. Classification (NCBI taxonomy): domain Eukaryota; kingdom Metazoa; phylum Chordata; class Aves; order Phaethontiformes; family Phaethontidae; genus Phaethon; species Phaethon lepturus. The sequence continues at coordinate 11,319 of NW_010564893.1, forward strand.
CATCATCTGCTCGTGTTATTTAGCTTTTCGTTGCTGTTGTCATCCGACCTGGTAGATTTAGAGGAGCCGAGGGGG
>NW_010564894.1:0-1065 GCF_000687285.1 Phaethon lepturus
CGGTTGCTGACGGATGGCTAGCTGGGACAGACCCCGCCATCCCGCTTGTGCTCTGCTCGTACGTCTTTCCTCTCTGCTTTTCTGCCGCTTTCTTGGTGGTGTCGTGTTATTTTTTAATTTTTTTTTTTCTTTCCCTTCAAAATCTCCCTGGGAATTTTGTATTTTGCAGCTTTTTTTCCCCCCTCCCTCTCTCCTTCCTGCTTAGACTGAGGATACGTTCTGCTTGCCAAGTTTGTAGTGACACCTCTCAGATTCCCCCACTCCCTGTTTTTTGGATCTATTACAGTGCCCGTTTGTATATAGACATACTGTATTTTTTTTGCCTCTTTTTCAAGAAAATTGGAATTCTTTGGGAAGCTAATGGATACTGAGGAGGACGATCCTAAAAATCTTCTCTTGAATCTGTAAAAGAGATGTACGAAGAAATTCTTAAATTCAGCCATCAATTTAGCTTCATATTAAGCACCTCGAAGTATTTATGATTGCAGAGCAGGTGCAAGCGAGGATTAGTAATAAGGTAAGGGAGCTATTTCCATCTTTGAGGCAGCAGCATTTGCACAGGGTTATCATCAGCTTCTTTTTTTTCCTAGAATCTGGGCTGATTTATTTGCATTTTCGGTGCCGTTCTCCCGTCCTTCCGAGTCTTTTCTAATACGCCTGCTTGCTTTTCATCACTGAAATACACATTCCTTCTCCCTGCCTGCTCTGTATTTGGGAGTTTCTGTGCTGTGCACATGTTTTGGCTGTTATTTGGTAACTGTTTAAAACCACCCATCCTCTGTTTAAAATGATTTCTTACCTTGCACTTTCTCCACCCATGGAAAAAAAAAAAAGCCCCATAGAAAACTGCAACACAGAAGCTCTTTTTTAAAATTTATTTTATTTGCATTTAAAAGGGACAGAGAAGTAGTTAAAATTCCCCCGGTGAAAACTGGGCAGCGGTTGCGGAGAGGGGGAAGCAATCGGCTTCTCCCTCAACGCAAATCGATTCCCCTCCCTTTCCGCCCCCCCTCCGCGGTTCCCCGGGGCTGAGGCCGGTTTCTGGGCCGCACCGAGGTCCAGCCC
>NW_010564895.1:0-288 GCF_000687285.1 Phaethon lepturus
AGCCGACCAGGCTTCTCTGAGACAGCTCGAACGCTCCCTCCCGACAGATACAACACCGAGCCGTTTGCCAGAGACCAGCACGTAAAAAGTGCTCGTTGGAGCATTTCTAAGTGCAAAGGGGCAGGTCTGCGTCAGGTGGAGGCAGCTCAGCTCGGGACCCCGGCAGCTCCGAGTTCCACTTTCAGCCTCTCGCGTTACGCTTTGTGCAAGCGCCGCTGCACGGTGGTAGCGCTTTGCTAACCCCTCGAAAAGACAGCAGCTTTTCAGTCCGTGCAGCTCCAAACCACG
>NW_010564896.1:0-4138 GCF_000687285.1 Phaethon lepturus
CAACGTAACGGCTCAAACATGGCTCTTCCTTGCACCGCTGATTTAAGAGAGGCTTTTCTTTGCGAACAGGCCGGGGCACCCGCCGGTATTTACCCAGATTTCGTGTTTAGACAGGCCCCTGGCCCACAGGACGCGTTCCCAGCGGAGAAGCCGCGCCTGCGCGCAAAGCGAGCGCGGCGGCCACGCGAAGGGTAGCCTGTTTTCGCCGTGCCAACGTCGGGCCTGGAAATGGTGTAATAACCTCATCCCACGGAGCATCGCCAGGCGGGGGGGATTCATCCCGAGCCCCTTCCTAACGGAGAGCCCTTCTCCCCTTCTCCCACCCGCCCCGCGCAGCTCCCCGGACCCGCGTTCCACGCCGTCAGCCTCCCTTTCTTAGAGCACGTGCTGTAGTTCCCCGCACGCAGATGATGCTCTGTCATCTCCGTGACAAAAATACACATGGAGCCAAGTTGGGAAACGTCTTCCTGCATCTGCTTCACTCCTGTCAAAAACACTCCTCCGATTTTCATTAAAAGTCAACCCCTTTTGCCAAATAACAGCTACAAAAAAAATTAAAAGTTACTGAAACAAAATGCAGTTGCTTTCCAGGCTCTTTCTGATAAAATCCTGAAAAAGCTGCTTTACAACTGGATTCCTCCCACAAATCTCCACTCGTCTGCATATAAAATACTCGGAGCGATTAATTCTTGGAGCTCCAGATGTGCGGATGTACTGACACTAACCACGCTGCAACCGGTCAGCTGTGCCGTATGGCTGTAGGATTAAGCTCCAGCTCTGCCAGCGCTTGTGGTGGGACCCGTGCGTTGGTGGAACGAGCAGAAAAGCTCCGTGAACGACCACCTCCCCCACTAAGCAAGGGCTTTACAAGGGCCGAGTCTTCGCAAGGACTTGGAGACAGAAGTAAAGAACAAGGTGAAAAAGCAACCAGTGGGGGTACGTCCACGAAGCTCAGGATCTGGTCCATCTATTGAAAAGTGCTTTGGGATTTAAGTAGATGAGGTTGTAGAAATCCTCCTCAGCGGAAGAGGAGTCTCAGCTACTCCCCTTCACCAGCCACCCCGGCGGAAGCTGCCTTTAGAGAAAAACCTGAATAACCTCGTCATTTCAATTTTTCATACATTTTTCTGTGCGTGTGTGTTCGCAAGACCTGGGAAGTTCCGTTTTCCCAGCACAACTGCCAGAGGCTGCTCGTCCCCGTCGGGGCTCGCTCAGCCACGTCCAAGGGAGCAGGACACATCCGAGGGGAGCAGAAGGGCCGCAGCCGCGTCCCGGGGTGCCGAGGGGGTGCTGCAGACTGAGGCATCCCTCAGCTTCTGGAGGACGGGTCGGATTCGCAAAGCATGTTACCGGTGCCGTTGCCATCGCCCGAGTGGAAACAACCAAAGCGGTGCCGTGTTGGATCCGAGCGACACCGGCTTCCTGGAGAACCACAGCGAGACCCGTGTCAAGGTGGTAGAGGACGATGTTTTTCCAAAAAATCACTCCTCTTCCCAGAAAGCCACGGGAAGACAGCGATGTGACGATGTGCCTTCGCAGTCGTTGCATCACCAGCACGTCGCGGAAGGTGGAGGCAAGTGAAGAAGTCGAGCACATTCAAAGGCTCCATAATCGCAATTTTTCTGGTGTTGACCCTGAAGCTAGCTCAAGTACTGAACGCAAACCCTGGCGTCGAAAACAAGCTTTCACTTCCCTCCAGCCGAAGCCAAAGCCCAGAGTTTGCCGACTCTGCCCAAACATGACGCGGGGTGGACCCCCAAGGGGTCCGGCGTTCACACAGAGCTGTCTCGAAGGAAATGGAGGTACAGGCGTGCGGAAGGGAGGGTTGGCAGAAACCAGAGCTCCAAGCCACCTGATGCAAGAGGGCCGGGCGCCCCGGCAAAACCTGCATCCCTTGGTTTATCCCAGCTGTGCCTTTCCGGAGCCTAAGGCAGGCAGCGGCGCTTCCCTTTGGTGGGGCTTGCCGTGAAGCCTTTGCTTGCGTAGGAAACGAACTCCCTGGTTGCTGTTGACATCTGCAGCGAGGCGTAGGAGGTGCTTGCAGCATTTTTCAAAGTTCCCTGGCTCTGCTCCTTCAGGTACTTCACGCCTGCTGTGAAACGCGGCAGTGCTCCGGCAGTGGGTGGAAGGAACAACGCGAACGTGTCCCTTCGGGTGACAGGAGATTTCAAAACCACCCTGCATGTCACGACGACTCCCTCCGTTACCAGCTTCCACGCCACCGTCACCAAAGTCCCTGCACGCACGCAGCTTTTAGCCGGGGGAGCGGCAAGGAGCGGCGCGATGCAGCGTTGAGTTTCGTTCCGACTCCGCAGCAGCCAAAGCAGCTCTTGCGACCGTTTGTTTCTCTGGATTCCTAACAATTAAAAAAAAGGCAAAAATAAGGCTTCGCTTCTCCAGTCTCACACCGTGAGGACTTCTCTCTTCTGGCGATACCGGAATATTTTCCCTCTCTAGGGTAAAAAAACCAAGGTGGTGAAAACTGCACCACCAGGAGCAGTGCAGCATTCATCAGAGCCGTAGGAAAGTCAAGACTTACTTTCAGGATTAGGTCTTAGCAGTGGTACTCTGTGGCCAGCTCTACTTTTCAAGTGCCAGCTCCTGGAGTCAGGTTAGTAAGTGGCGATTCTGGCTGGCACATTCATTCTAGCATCGGCGTTTGGTGAGAAGAAGCTCCAGTGACAGTGCTAAAAGACCGCTGGCTTGTTTTAAGACGAGTCTACAGCCTGTCCAAGTGCTTAGGGATGACCGAACCTCGGTCCTACAGCAGTCTTGGCCTTAAAGCTTACAGGGCCCTTGAGAAAGCACTCGGCACCTGCAGGATTACGGCACGAAGCTGGCTGCAAAACCAGGCAGCTGAAGAGCAGCCAGTTTCTATTTTTGCACGACGGCCGCGTTAGACCTCCAGCGTCTAGATGTTGCAAGACTCGTTGCAGTCACGGCTCGCTGGTATTAATGCTGCCCGCTTCGCACTCCCAGCCTGCGAGGCATCTCTGCATGCTCTGAATTCACCCCCCTTTTTGGTTTTTGTGTTGTAACCCACCCAGAGCTGCCCTTTCTCCCTGCAAATACCTTCTTTTTCCCTTTTTGCCTTCCCGGTGCCCGGGAAGCTCTGCTCATTCAACAAGGCAGCACCCCGCAGCGCTTGCCAAGACCAGGTTCCGAACGACCCGTGGCTGCATTTGCAATCCGCTGGCCTAATCAGGACCCCAGACCCCCCCCCAGAAGCTGCACGGAAGGAAGCTGCTGGGGTTTGCTCCCTGCCTCCCGGAGCAACCCACTGTCCCTTAAATCCTCGCAGGAGAGCCTGCCTACCGGGCAGCTGGGGACACGCTGGCGTCTCGTGGCATCTCCAAGGGAAAGGGAACAGCCCCTGCACCAACTCTGGCCCTACGGGCTGCCACGGCGTCGCGCCGCCAGAGCAGAGGAGCGGGAGGACTTCCATCTCTAGAGGAGCTTCTGTCCTGATGCCCTCTTTAAGAACATGTGCGCAGGGTTAATCGATTTCTTAAGAAATCATCTTAAAGACCTACCGTACAGAGCAGTGAGATTGAGCGACCAGAGCCCCAAAACACCAAAGTCATCTACATTCCCTCTGGTTGAGTCCCGCGGGACATCAAGACGCCATGCCCAGGCTCATACCCCTTCTTCTGCGCTGGCGCAAGGCAGGGACGCGGCGGAGGTTTCTCGCAGGCTGTATTATGGACTTACCCCTCCCGTAAGTCATGGCTTAAGTGACACATCTTGCTTAATTACCCCTCCTGTAAGTCATGGCCTAAGCAACACATGTTGCTTAATAGGGACCCTCCTTCTGCCAGTCATCAAAGCCGCAGGAAGGAACGCCAACCGGGCGCCATCCCTCGAGCCCGGCTCCATACCTGCTGTGGGTGCTGGGCCCCAGGGAGCTCCCCGGGAGGGAGGGGTGAGGAGCCAGAGATGACCCCAGTGCTGCCGATGGAGCGTCCCCAGCAGCGCAGCATCCCCGGCACGCGGGTGCAGCAGGACGGGGTATCTCCACGGGCTCTCCAGCACATGCGGCGCACAGGGGAACAGCTGTTTCTGGGACAAGCCCACCCCTGCAGATGAGGACTAAGGGTCCTGAGCCTGAGCTTAAATAGAGCTCCTGGGCTGTGGGTGG
>NW_010564896.1:4470-6288 GCF_000687285.1 Phaethon lepturus
GTGCGTGGTGGGTGCTCCATGCTCCTCAGTTGCTCTTGGAGAGGGGCTATGAAGCCCCCCGGGTTGGCCTTTTGCCCCCAGCTTTGCTGCTAAAAAGGCTGAGGCCGCACCTCGAATCCCGTGCTCAGTGTTGGGCCCCTCACGACAAGAAGGACGTTGAGGTGCTGGAGCATGTCCAGAGAAGGGCAGCGAAGCTGGGGAGGGGTCTGGAGCACAAGTCTGATGGGGAGCGGCTGGGGGAACTGGGGGGGTTCAGTCTGGAGAAGAGGAGGCTGAGGGGAGCCCTCATCGCTCTCTGCAACTACCTGAAAGGGGTTCTCTTCTCCCCAGTAACCAGCAACAGGACGAGAGGAAATGGCCTCCAGTTGCACCAGGGGAGGTTTAGATTTGGAGATTAGGAAAAATGTCTTCACCGAGAGGGTGGTCAAGCATTGGCACAGGCTGCCCGGGGAGGTGGTGGAGTCACCATCACTGGAGGTGTTCAAAAAATGTGTGGCCGTGGCACTTGGGGACATGGTTTAGTGGGCATGGGGGTGTTGGGTTGACGGTTGGACTTCATGATCTTAAAGATCTTTTCCAACCTTAATGGTTCTGTGATTCTGTGTGATTCTGTAGGCTGGGTGTTTGCAGCGAGGTGTCCCGTGGTGCGTCACCTTGGCCTTCAGGCCATCGCCCTGTGAGTAGCGCTGGTGGGTTTTTTCTCTACAAGCTCTTTTTTCCAGGTTTCTGAGTACAGTTGTAGCTTTTCTTTAGTTGTTTTAGCAAGAATGTAATTGGAACGTGGCAAGAAGACGTTCCTTCTGCTGCGCTGGTTTTGCTTTTGCTTTGGCTGAAGGTCATTGTTTGTTGGCAGTGACGGTGCTGGTGTTCACCACCCTGCCTACAACCCGGGTCAGATGCACAGGTAATAAGGGAGAAATTATTTTATTGTTTAGGTATGAATAGAACAGAAGCTCTGAACATCTGTCGGGGATGAAACCTCCGGGTTAAGTCTCCCTTGTGCGCTATAAAACAGTTTTTTCCTAATACACGCAAGGTGCAGCTATCCCTTCGTGCTTTCCTGGCTCGTGCAGCTGGGTGCTGGGCTGGCCGCCCTACCCGGCTGCCCAATCCGTCTCTGAGAGGCAAAATGAGTGGGAAAACCCTCCTGAACAATCTCTCCGCGGGACGTATAGACACTTGGAACCTTCAGGCGAAGCGTGGGTAGCTTTCCCCATTTCGCTAGTGGAAAATGGAGGCAGCACTCTACAAACTTTAATAGAAACGCTCATTTCTTCCCCGTCTCCTTCAGCATTCCGACCCGCGCGTACCCCTCTGAGGTCTGGGCTTCGTTTCATCACCTGACTCTTTTTTCAAGGCTAATTTCCCCCTCACGTTTATTAGTGCTACAACGAGCTCTACGTCCTAGTGAGCGCTGCTCACTAGCCGGTCCGCAGGGGCTACGGACCACCACTGGGCCAGCACGGACCCCCGCGCAGTTCCTCGGAGGTGACAAGGGATGGTTGTCCCCGAACACATCTTTGTTCTCCTGCACCACGCCTGACTTTGCTGTGGCCCTGTGGAAAACAACCGGCTCTGCAAAGATGTTTACCTTCTTGCTGCTTTTTTGACACGGTTACGGAGTTCCGTGCCCAGAGCGTGATTTATGCTTGCCGTGCCAAATGGGGATATGCCCTTAGGGATGAAGATGATGATTTATTGTTCTGTGTCGCAGCTGAAGCGCTGCTCAGCCCTGCAGGGGAGGGTCTGGGTGCTGCTGTGGCCCGTGTTTGGGGCACAGTTGTTGGCGACGGACTTTGCCCTCCCCGCAGATGGAGG
>NW_010564897.1:0-13526 GCF_000687285.1 Phaethon lepturus
CAGTGCGGGACGCCGCGAAGGGCTGAGGGCTCTGTTCTTCTCGCAGGCTGATCTTCGGCACCCTCTACCCCGCGTACTCCTCCTACAAGGCCGTGAAGACGAAAAACGTGAAGGAATATGTGAGTACGGGTTCTCCGTGCTGGCGCAGCGCCCGCCCTGTCTCTCGCGGCCGCCCCGCAAGCCCCCCGCCTGGCCCTGAGGCGGCGGTGCTCCGGCTCTGCAGGGACTACCAGGCCGCCTGAGAAGCAGCCCCGAGAGCCCCTGGAGAAGTTGCCGAGGAAGGGCACTTACTAAAATGGGAGGTTTCAAACCGTAAACGTGCGTTGTTTTTTCTCAGGACATGTTGAATGAGGAAGGGAAGAGGGGGGAGACGCTGCGGCCTGGAAGCATCTGAAATTCCAGGACAAGTTCTTTCCTCTGTCTTACTCTGTGTACTTCTACTGCTTTTTCAGTACTACTATTGTTTTCTTTCAAAAGGCTGAGTAGTTTTGCTTGGTTTGTGGCTTCCTATCAGCATTGCTTGTCATCAGTGTTTTTTGTTGGTCAAGACTTCCTCCTCCGTCCTTTCTGGAATTGTTCTGCTTTCTCCGTCTACACCATTGTTACAATTCCCATATGTAAAACAAGAGATGCTTTTTATGATGTGATGTGTTGTCTTCTTACAGAGCGAGTGTCCTAAGTTGATCAGTGGAGACAAGAGCTATTTGACTTATGGTTGGGATAAGTTTCTGTTTATCTAGATTGAGGAATAACCTGATGGAGAAGAGATGTGACATGGGTGAATAGGATACAATTTGTCAATATTGTTTTGTGGTGCAGGCTGAGACTCTTCATCCAACTGTCTCTGCTCCTTACAAAATGACATGTCAGCAATGTTGCAGGACATAGTCCTTTTTTGTCTCGTGCTGCTTCTAGTCCTCTAGAATTGCCTACACCTTTCCTATGTGTTGGTTTAAAATTCAACTCACTGGTTTTTGAAGGATATGCCAGCTGAGGTGAGTGTCTCACTCATAGTGGACAGCTTGACAAACCACAACATGTGTCTGAGGTGTTTTGGGGTTTTTTTCAATACTGATCACAGTGGAGAAGGGGAAATGTGCATGTTCAGGAGGCATTGATAACTGATACAGTGTTTTGACTGAGTATTAGAGATACAGTCAGAAATATGATGAGCCTTACTAAACTTTGAAGTTTATTAGGAACAGCATTAGAAACTGAAAAGAAAGCATGAAAAACTATCTGAATAATTGCACGATCCTGTGACTTCATAGTTATCTTTGAAGTAGCATTGTATTACTGTTGTATTCTCTGGCCTTCCTCTCCTCTTCCCTTCAAGTTGCCTATGACCTTCATTTGTTGCATGAAATGCATATATTTTTTTACCTGGAATTCTATTCTGGCTCATGAGTGTCTGTCACAGAATGATTGTGTTCCAGTTACAGCATCTGTGTTAACTTCAAGACAGACTCAGATTTTGAATTGTTTTGTTGAGAACTTGAGAGGGGAAAAAAACCCCAAGAAATCCTCATTTTTTGAAACAGCCTATAGCATGCTTGTTCTGGAGCTCAAACACCTGGTAAATACGGAGACTTTGAATTTGTAGGCATTCTTTACAGTAAAAACTTGCTTATTTTCTGTGGGTAGGTTAGCTGTTGAGGTATATAGGTGCTGTGTTTCATTGCAGAATGTAAACATCCTATTGATCTAATTTTCTTTTGGTAGATGTTACCTGAATTGCTGTAAGACTTCCCTAATCTGATGATAAAAAAGAAATGAGATGCAGTACTTGAGTATCATAAAGTTGTCTCAACAATAGTGTCAACTAATCAGCTAGTTGTAAGCCCCACGAGGGCTGATGTGGAAAAGTATGGCATTAATTTTGGGGTTTTGTTTAATGCTTCATTGATAGTTTTGTTGAAGTAGTTAGTTCTGGATTGCTGGAGCAGAAAGTTTTCTCTTGTTTTTATTTTCAGTGAAAACACTGGAGTTGATTTGAGAAAAGGTATTTGGAGTGCTGAAACTGAACTTAAATATCAATTATTTCTCCTTGAAAGGACCACATCAGAAATAAGCATTTAAATGTTGGACTGCCGTCTGCCTAATTCACTTTGCAGGGCTTCTTCCTTGTCAGTATAAGTGGAAAGATGGGGAAAACCCGATTTTGTTAAACACAGGAAAGGGACCCAATATCTGTTCAAACTGTTCTTCATGTGAAAAGCCAGTGGAAAACTTGAGTGCTGTGCTGCACATTTTCAAAGCCAGCTGTGTCTATGTACTGCTACTTCCTCACAGTGCTTAAGAACCAGCATTGGTGGGGAGGAAGATCTTACAGGTTTCTCTGTGCTAGAGAGTGTGGTGTATTGAAGGCTGGGTTGACACAGGCCAAGCTACCACAAGCAGTCCATCAATGGCATCGGAGTACAGTGCAAACTTACTTACTTACATGATATAAATTTAGGATAAGTCCTTGAGCAGCTGTGGCAAACTGCTTCTAGTAGCTCAGACTGTTTTAAAAGTAATTTCTTTCTTTTTGCATGTTGTCTTCAGCTTGGTCAAATCTACCTTCCAATTATGCTTTTGCATTTACTGAATTTATTTAGGTTCTTGGTGCAAGTTGCGGAGACTACATATGTGTTAGCTGAAGCTGGTGGTCATCAACTTGAGCAGCAAAGACCTGACTCCTTTTTAATAGACTGAAAAAAAAAAAATAGCCTGGTTTGACCCTCAGGTTTTTTTTGTGGGTTACAAATGTCATAAGGAAAAAAAACCCAGTGATTTTTCTCCTTTGCTTTCTGCTCTTCTAGTTTCTGATCATCTGCACTTCAGGGACTTCTAGAGCTAGAAGTTGGAACTTTCTAGTTTATTTAAGAGTTAATATTTCTTTTTGTCTTTGGCTGTAGTGTGTAGTGTGGCAGGAGGAGATAGGGCAAGAGACCTGTGACCAGTATCAAAGATGTGAATACACAGTTTATTTAAACAGTAACAAAGCAATGTGTTCTGTTCTTCTAATACTCCTGAGCATTCTGTTAGCAGAATGAAAAAGTCTAATGAGCACTGAACTTACGGTTTCATCAAACTGTCTACAGTGACCACTCCTGAGTGGGTTGAGCTACTTTATGTAAACACAATAGTTTTCCTTAAGAAAAAGCAGATACTGTAAGTTCATTACTTGGTGTTTAATGACATTTAAGGACAGAATGTCAACTGGAGATCAATCGGTATAGGTCCCTTTTCTGAATTCTTTAATCAACTCATAGCTAATCCCCTGGATAGAAAAGTATCTTCTGCACATTTTGTTATCGTGTTATTCGCAACCTTTTCAAGACCTTTCATGAGGATGAGCAGCGCAGATCTCAACACCGATTCCTGTGGAATTCCACTGGTAACTTTCCTCTTTATGAAAAATGGCCATTTATTTTTATCCTTTGTTTCCTCTCTTTTAGCCAATTGTTAATTCTCAAGAGTCCCTTCCTTTTAATACTTGACAATTTAGTTTCTTTGAGTGTTTTTTGGCCTGTTGGAAACTTTACTGTAGAAAGTCCATACACCCTGCCTGTAAGGGAAGCACTATAGCAAGAGCTTATGCAACCTTCTAAGAATTCTGCTACATTTGTGACGCTCATTTTTTTTTTTGGCAAAAAACATATTCCTCATTATGTTTTTTATATATATCTCTCTATGTATCTGCTAATTGCTTTAATTATTATTGCTTTAATTTTGCCTAATATGAAGTAAGATTTACGGGTATATATCTTCTTTGAAATCTCTTGCCCATTGTCATTCCTGTTTACCATCTTTGATTTGTCACTATTCACACTTTCATACAAGAGATGATTTTTGTTGTTGCATTGAAGAGTTGACTTCTAAAGCAAGTCTATGAAACACATGGTTAAGTGAATGACTCCTGGTCCTGTCCAAACTGATGATATGAGGAAAAAAAAACACCCACAAGCTAGAGAGCGCGATAAATACAGGTTTTGCTACTTTCTGTTGTGAAAAAATTGCACAGTAAGATGGAAATAATTTGGGCTACTAACCACTATCTTTGAAACCAAACACTGTGTTAGAGGGGTTGGAGGCAGTATAATTTTACTGGGTTTTTTTAGAAAGTTTTGGAGGATCTTTCAAGAGCAGATCACCAATTTTTCCAACACATGCAAGTTTGTGGAAATACCTGCTTTTGTAACTTTACTTGCTTGTAACAAAGACTGCCACTAAACTGTTCATGTAATTTTAATATATGGATTAATGTGTGGATTTAATATATGGAATTTTCTTGAATCAGTTTAGTTCTTTTCAATTCTTGATGACACTAAGAGTGTTAAATTGCTTGTAACAAAGGTGACCTCTTCTTTCCATTTACCTGCTACTTACATTTATTTTTACTTCTTAACAGCATGGAAAACTGGCAATTTCCCTTGTAAGATATTGACTGTTCTGCTATTGAAAATTTTTGGGTAGCAGGGGTTTTTTTTTTATATAATCCAGCTGATTCCTCTTTAGGAATAATTGGCCTGCAACTGAGAGACTTGTTACTAAAACAGCAGAGTGTGTGTGTGTGTTAGGGGAGAATTATTTTATGTTTGCTTTGGAAGAAATACCTACTGGTCCAGAGAAAGGTGTGAGGAAGTAGGGAGATAGAAAATAGCTGTGCAGATGTGCCATAATAGCACAAAGCATACTTTGTAAACTGTACTCAAGACCTTGGAAAAGAAGATAAGGTTGATGCAGCATGTTCTTCACTTTCCTACCTCTCTTACTGAGCTTTTATTTAAAATGGAGACATGCTCATTTAATTTCTGGGACTAATGATTAAGGCAAAGAATGCTTATTGATGAGTTCTAGCAAAATACTATATCTGTTGGTTTGGTGGGTTTTTTTCTTCCCAAGGAAAAAAAAAAACAAAACTTTAAATCAAGAAAATACAGGGCTACAGTTGAAACTAAGAAGTTATAGTCTTTCATGTATCATTGTTATTGTAATAGATATACACACACATCTGCAAAAGTTTAAAGTGAACTGCTTACTCCTTTTAGATAACTTATTTGGGACTTTAACACTGTTGCTTCATGATATTGCTACAGGGCACACATTCATCAGTGTATCTGTATGCATTTATCTATTTAGAGCACATTAATCCTACATGTTTTCCCAAACTATAATGTACCATTTGGTACGTGACCCTTTCCATTACTGATTATATATGCGTTCTTGTTGTTGAATTCATCTTAATGTGTGGAGATGAGGGGTCATTTTTACTGAGAAGACATGTTGTTTTTTTCTGGATTCTGTGGATGTCTATTGAGTCACTTCTCTTTTGCAGGTGAAGTGGATGATGTACTGGATTGTGTTTGCCTTCTTCACCACTGCAGAAACACTCACAGACATTGTTCTTTCTTGGTGAGTTCCTTGGTGGCATGTTTTGTTTTGTTTTTTTTAAAGAAGGAGGGTAGTGTTAGGATGCTAAGAATAAACTGTCTCTCCTCTCAGAGTTTTCAATCTCTATGAAAATTCTGCAGGTTTGTAGATGCTGTGGGTAGCAGCTGCTGTTTTAGCTGTTTCATCTCCTATACTTGCAAATAGTTAGGATAGACACACAGTATCTGTAGGAAGATCTTCATCCATTCATAACATAAAATATTTTTGAGAAGCTGTTAATGTGAACCGGTAAAGTTTGAGAAATGGTGGTCTAAAAGACACTTAAAAAAGATGGTAGAATGAAGGTACCTGCTTTGCTTTGTGAGCCTGTTGTGTGGAGGAGCAGATCAGATGCATGTCTGTGCTCTGAGTGGTGGTTTGCATCATGAAATTCTTTTCCACTGGTGGGGGTTGGTGGAGTGCAGTCAGGGGAAGCAGTCTCTTAATCCTTTCAGTGCTGTGTGTCATGCTTGGCAATATGGAGGCCTCCAAAAATGACAAGTCATTGTTACATGTCTTCAGCTGAACCTTTGGAACAGAATATCTTTAGTGTTCGAGCTTTGCATACATCCCTGAAAGAATACTAGTCAAAAGTTGCATCTTTCAAAGAAACATGAAATGGCTACACGTGCCTTGCGAAAGTGCTCAGCATTTTTGCCTCTTGCTGCATAAACTTTGAAAAGCAAAGATCTAAAAAGAGCTTTGACTTGCTCACATACTTAAGACGGACTACTGAAAACAGAAGTCTCTTACTACTAATAGAGACAGTAGAAAGTTTGCATTTGCTTGTTTCAGTCTCTGCTTCTGTATCTTCCCAGAGACGTTATTGGGTAGGGGTTAGAGATGAAAGACTTACATGCTGCTTGCTTTTTTTCATTTACACTGATACTCCTTTTGTGTCTTATTTGAGGAGTAGCTACTGGAAGTTTCAGAAACTAAGCCATCAGCCTTAGCAGGAACTTGAGATTTATTGAGATGCGTAGTTAAAAACTTTGGAAGATGAGAGGGAAACTAATGTAATATCAACATCCAGTCGATACTCTGAACAAACTTCAGAATGGTGAGGGTAGCTATCAGATTGTAATTTGGTGTGTTTGCAGGGCTGAGAGATGCCCTGTTTATGGAGTTTTCATGGCTATGGATGAAAGACTAAATGAGACTCAAAGAAGGTATGTCCTAGGATTCCAAAGAGGGTTCTGCTATTCTGACTTGATATATCAGTTCTTTTGTTTCTGAGCCTTTATCTTGCCTTTGCTCTTCCTGCCTATGCTGCTCTCTGCCAGTTATCTCCAGCTGTCTCTGTGCTGATCTTGATTCCCATTCTCCATCTTTCTCTCTCTCTCTCTCTTTTTTTTTTTCTTCCCTCTTTCTCTCAGGTTTCCCTTTTATTTCGAGCTGAAAATTGCATTTGTGATTTGGCTGCTTTCCCCTTACACCAAGGGCTCCAGTGTCCTCTACAGGAAGTTTGTGCACCCAACGCTCTCCAATAAGGAGAAGGTACTTGCTTGTTGTTAGAAGATGCTGACTGACTTCTGATTCAGTTATGCTGCAATAAAAACTGAAATGCGTGAATCATGCTTGTGCTGACATTAGTGGATGTAGAATGATTCTGTCTCTGACAACGATGTCATACTGCAGCTTACTGAAGATTGTAATGTAGCCAGTAGTTTGCCTAATTGCTTAGAAAGCATGTTTGGCTAACCCAGTGTCATGAGCCCTTATAGTCACTGTCAGTAGTTAAGCTTTTTGAATCACGATAGGAGCAGCATGTTCTGTAGCCATGCTGGGTTTTTTTGCATTGTCAGTATAAGCACCTGCTTTGTTTCAGTTGTTACAATTTGAAGATAGCATGTTTTAAGTAAAAGTTGCATTTGCAAGCTTTCTGTAAGTAGCAAGGAAACTGCAGTTACATGATCAATGACAGCTGATGCTGGTAGCCTGGCAAAAAACATCCAGATGAGCTTTGGGTTTTTAAGGGTGATGGTGGGAAGACTTTGATCATGTTTGTAATGAGGACCTAAATGCCATGTTCCACATTGCCTTCCTAGGAAATTGATGAATACATTACTCAGGCTCGTGACAAGAGCTATGAAACCATGATGCGAGTTGGCAAGAGAGGGTTAAACCTTGCTGCCAATGCAGCAGTTACTGCAGCTGCAAAGGTAATGCAACACCTTCTGTAATATTCAGGAATTCCCCAGCAGTTAAGTTTTTCATGTCAGCAATTAGTGCTATGGGTCTGTTAGGGAAGCTGGTACTTGTTGGCACCAATCTACTTTTCCTTTCCTCCAGTTTGCCTTGCAGTTAATCCCACCCTTTGACTTACAAAAAGTGGAGGGGGAGTGGAATGGATTTTGCTTTAACCTCTTCCCTGTTGGTCTTGGGAGCATACTTTGTTTTTTCTGTCCTTTGTTTTTTTCAGAGTACCCTAGTGGGGAATAGGGCAACTTTCCTCCTCTTCTGAATGATCCCATGTGAGATTATCTTGGTGAAGGCAAAGTGCCCTTGACCCTAATTTTTATGTCCTCTTAGGGCCAGGGAGTTTTGTCTGAGAAGCTGCGAAGTTTCAGCATGCAGGATCTCACTCTGATCCGAGATGAAGATACTGTGCATATGCGAAGCCATGAGCCACAGCTGCACCCCTCTGGTGGGAGTCTTCTTGAAACCATTGAGGATTCAGGTACGAAACACCCCTGCTGGGCCGTTGTGTGAGGCCTCACGTGGTAGGCCACGAGGGGAGGAGGGGTTCCCTGGGCTTTTCATGCATTGGGTCTCAGAAGGACTACAAGATTCCAAATTATCTGGGAGAAGTTGTGTTGTCTTCCCTAGTCCATTCCCATCTACTAACACACCTCTGTACTTTTTGGATTATCCTTCTTAAGGATTGTGGACATCTCCCTTTCATGTGGTCCTTTAGGATGGGCCATTTTAGATTTCATGTGATTTTTTTCAAAAGTATTTGCTAAAACTTTCTCTCTTTTTCCTTAGCTTCCTGTTACTCCTCAGGAGAGGAGAGCAGTGTGGCACAAAGATCTAATGGAACCCCAACGGAGACTAGAACAGACCCATCAGATGAAGATGCAGGAGACAAACTTCCTAAACGCACCCAGAGTCTCAAAACTCCTAAGAAGATGATGAAAGCTGAGGTAAGCTGATGTGTAAATTATTTCCAGCACAGACATTGATTTGTGAGCTTTGTTGGAAGGCTCTGGCTTCATATTCTTGGTGCATTTAAAAGCTGTTTTTATAAGCTTTGTCGAACCAAGTCTTTGCTAGTTGAATCCTACATCAGAGGCCTTGCCATCTACTTGCCATACTAGTCTCTATCTTTTGCATTTTTTTTGTGCCTGTAAGCCTCTCATAAGCCAGAAGCCAGCTGTGCTTTCATTCAGGTTTGGTGTTGATGGGTGGGGTATTAGATATTTTTAACATGTTTTGTTGACTGTATCCTCTCTCTTGTCTGTTACAGTCTGAATATATAATACTACTGTGACCTTTATCCATGGGACAGCCACATTCTCCTCATCTAAAATGCAGTGGTTCTGTACCCTCTTAGGCCTTCCTGGACTCTTCTGCATATTAGATATGGGGAAAATGTAGTATCTCCCTCCACACCACTCCCCACTCCTCTGCTCCCCTCCACCCTGGGGTTTTGTCTTGACGTTTGGGTAACTAGTCATTGTTGAGCTGTCCCTTCCATATGACCATGTGATCCAAGATATTTACAGCCATTCATGTGGGATGAGTCGCCTGTGTTCTTACTATTTAAACAAACCATACACAAAAATAAGTCCAGTGGTGTCCAAGAGCCATTTTAGCTTAACTGTCTTTTTTTTTTTTCAGCTATTGATTTGTTTTGTACAATATGCTTTCTGAGGTGCTGCTTTCCAGGTGTTGACTCTTGCTTGAACGTTTCTTGCGGTTTGATTTATACGTGATAAAACACTTCTCCCTTTTCGTGAAGTAGGGGTCCTATTTGCTTGATTCAAGTTGTTGTCCTAATTTTATTTAAGATAAAGAGTGCTATATGACTGGCTCACATTGTTGAGCTTTTCAGGCTAAACATGAAATAATTTGGAGGAAAGTAATTGCTTACAGCATCATTTTAAGTCATACTATTAATCTGATTTTACAGTGGAGAGGACACCTTTGCATGTGATTAAGTACTCTTTGTAACAGAATCACGGAGTAGTTGAGGTTGGAGGGGACCACTGGAGATCACCTGGTCCAACCCCACTGCTCAGCAATGCCATCTAGAGCTATTTTTCCAGGACCATGTCCAGATGGCTGTATGTCTAAAAATGCATTTAAAATCAGCCAGGATCTTTTTTAAATTCCCAAGGTTTACTTCTGAGTTGACCGCTCTGCTTTCTTCTCTAGCATATTAGACAGGAGCAGGGAAGCAAGAGGAACAAAATTCGATTCCAAGCTTCCTAGTGAGGAATTTTTAAAGTGAAATCATGAAAAGACAGTAACAACTCTTCTATGCTGTTTATTGTGAATACAGAAATTCCACTAAAACCCTTTGCAGGCATTTTGGTTTTTATGCTCGGTCTGTTTGGATCCTTGGTTGAGGTGTAGGAATTGTAGGAGGCTGAAATCTCTGAGATTGCCCAGAAGGGCTGAATGCATCATAGATCATAAATTCAATCTTCATGCCAATATTTAGAATAAAAGACACTGGAGTAAAGTGTGCAAACTAGTTCAAGATGTTTCTACATCTTTCAGAGAACAGTATTTGGGATGGCAGTCAAGAAGCAGAGAAGTTATAGCAGTGAAGTGTTATGTGAATGTTAGCAGTTAGAAATATCGCTATATCTAATCTTTTGAGACAGCTGACTTTGATTTTTATTATCACACTTGTCCTGTTTTAGAATGTCGTTTTCTCCTGGTTGCTATTTGATGGATATGCTTAAAGTGGTTTTTTACTAACCAAAACAAACTGGGTGACATGAATAGGGTCATCGTGTTGTAGTTGTTTTGTCCTGTTTTCACTCTGCATGCTTGTACTTTATCACCTAAATGTCTAACAGAAAGATAAACTAGCCTAAGATGCTTCTTTTTCTTTCTTCTCAGCTTCCAGTGAGAAGTGTGAAAGCCCGCCCTAAGAAGAAAGCTGCAGGCTCTTTTGCTTCTGGCGAGTCCTCGTAAGAAGACCTCCCCCTCCCCAGCACCTGTATCTGTCCCAGGATTTGCCTGTCACTTTTGAGGGGAAACTCCCCAAAGGAAGGGAGCTGAGATTCATGTACATAACAGATACTGCTTTGTAGAGCTCATTCCAAGGCAAGGGGGAGGCTGGGATTCAGAAAATGGAGTAGAGGATACACATCCTCAGGAATGTTCTCCTTTTCATCTCTGTGTTGGAGGGAATGCTGGTATGTCTGTACATAGCCTGTTGCTTTGGAATTCCCACTGTATAACCCTAGTTGGGGAGAATCTTTGCGGGAAGAACTGACTAGGGTTAGAGACATCCATTGCACAGAAGCTGGAAAAATACTAGACACTGGAGTTCCACAGGGGTGGGTGGCTCCCTAAAATGTCTTATCTTGCTCTGGGTATTCTTCTGCAGCTGTGTGTTGTTAAGAAGTGCCCACCATGATTCATCCTCCTTAAGAATGAACCATACCTGTCACGTCCATCCCCTTTGAGAAGGTGACTGAAATGATGTATGCTGGGTGCTTTTGAACATAAAGGACTAGCTCATGGGAGAAGTATGCTAGATTCCCATTACTGGTACTGGAAGATGAAGAGGTTGTTTTATATTTTATTTTTTCTGGAAGGTGAAGGGAGATAACTGAAAAACTGAGTAATGAAGAAAAGATGCTGTTATAGGCACATGTGATGGAGTAGGTACAGGTATCTGCAAGAGTTAACTATTGAGAACAAAAGTTGGGCATCTATAAGATTTTGGCTCTTTTTGAAGCTGCTTGAATTTTGTTTCAGGTTCTGGTGTTCACTTTGATTCCTGTGAGAGCATCAGAGTGAGGAAAGTCCCATGAAAAATTGGCAGGCAGACTGTTCCTTTGCCATTTAGTGGTTGAACATGTTATCCTGATGCTTGTTACTATCGTCAAATTCTTTCTTTCTAGCAGATAACTGGGGAAGATCTGGCTCAATATACTCTGCGGGCCTACTTGAGAATTTCATAAGCCCTTATCTCTTAGCTTTAGGAGAGCCAGTCCTCAAGGCATGAGAAAGCCTAAATAGCTGATGTATGATTTTTGCTAATTCCAGGATTCTGTTTAGCTGTGATAAAAAGCAGGGAGTAGGGCACAATACTGTGATTAATCAGTCCTCTTGTTTTATCCTGCTGCAGCCCTTGCACAAATTTTCTGTCTGACCATGCGCCATGTTTATTGATGTCCTGAGACTTGAGCAATATGTAACACTTGGGACAGAACTACATTGAATGTAGAACATGTGTCGTGGGAGTGAAATGGCAGTGCTGCAGAGAAAATTTGCATCGTGTCAAGCCATACTGTATTCTAATCTGTTGAACATTGTTAAGGGGAGATCCCCCGTAAACATGCCAACAGAGTCAATGGGAATTTGAGATGAGTGGGGGTCCTGCTGTTGGGATCTATTAATGAGGGAGCACCATTATAGACATGGTTGTCTGAATGAATACTTGGTGGTCTTAATCTTTACTGAAATAAGTTATCAAAGGAACCTGGATCCTCCTTCCCTGCTGAAGACCATTCTTGGCTCTAGGTGCAGGCATTTGTGTTTGCCTGCATCTTCTGCTGTCACATTTCTGAAATTATGGTGGATTCTTCACAGAGCCCCATATTTTGCTGTTGACAATGTGTAGAACCACTTCTGCACATAATGTTCCACAAGTATTTCTGTCTCAAAGAATAGCCCTTCAAAAGTTTGTAAAGTTGAAGATTAAGACTGAATTTTTTCTTGTTTTGCATTGTCTTGGTGGCAAATTGTTATGAATTAACTAGTTATTTTAGAAAACCAATTAAGTTGCTTTTACTTTTTATTTATAGCTTTTAAAAATTGAAGTCTAGATAGACCATGCCAGAAACTTACATCTTGTCAGAAATACTTGTCCTAAGTTATCCACAAGATCTTATCCAGAAGCCAGCAGACAATCCTTGATCTGGCTTTGAGTTTAACAAAAAAACCCACAAGTATTCTGTTGTTCTTGGTTTGTCAGCAAACATTGTAAATGTGTCTCACTACTACATGCAAAGGCATGTCCTGAAGCAGGAATTATTTCTGTTTCCAAAGGAAATTCTTCTCTCCATACGAGGGATAAAAATCTACTGATTATGTGGAGGATTCCTGAGGAATAATTGTCCTAGATTTTACTGTACTGAGCAAGATAGAACCATTATTCTCTATATACCAAGCATCTCTATGACTACATTTCCTGAAATTTTTTTAACTAAAATTTTCCATAGCAAATTATTTATGTAAATCACTGTGAGGGACCTGATTTGGAAGCCAAGGATTGGTTAGTCTCCCCTTATGCTGATCTTCATGCCCTTTCCTTGTGCATGCGTTGTGATAGTCTCGGATTACTCAGCTTTCATACAGTGACTTTCCAGAATGTTTTCTAGAATCAGTTAATTTGTAGTAACTCTTCCTGCTTTGAAGCACAGGAAGAATTTCTGAAGATTCAGTTTTGGCATTTGGATTTACCTTTGTCTTCCTGAGCTAGGTCTTGTGTGAAGTATCTTTTACTTAGCATTGATGCTTGATGTCGTTAGCCTGTGGGTAAGTACAGGTCAGTCTTACTCGTACAGGGAATTAAATGACTTCTGGTTTTAAGAGAGAGTCTGGAGTAGAGTCAGGGACTATAATCATAGTGTGTGATACAAAGCTGATGATGTCAAGCAGCAGAACTTACCCAGAGCAAGAACAATAGCATGGACACTATTTCTTCTTCCAGTGCAAATGTGACTGCTAGATTGTGCTCTGCTTGATCAAAGCCTCTGCAGATCTGCCACCACCCATCTGACCTCATAGTAAGTTTCTAGATATAGTTCTGCATTGGATGGCATGGTCTTGCATAGAAATTCTCTTGTTAATGAGAACGCTGAATGTGCTGTTTTGATGAAATGCTTTTATCAGCTATTGTTCAGTGTTTTCAGCAG
>NW_010564897.1:13557-26447 GCF_000687285.1 Phaethon lepturus
GCAGTATCATCTGTGGGCTTCATTGTACAATTAAGCAAATGGTTAAATCTTCACTTAGCAGTAGAACCCTTTGTGCTCAGTAAGTGTTTACACCCCTTTCCTAATACGCCTGGGCACAGAGAGAAACGCAGTATGAGAAAGCGATACCTGAAGTTGGGGGTGTGGAACATGTGTGTCAAACTTCATGTACCTAAAAATTTTCCTAAAATTACCTAAAATGTACCATGAGACAAAGTGAAGCCATGACTGCCTTTTGGAAAGAAATGTTGTACATCCACGCTTTGTGTTTATACTTTATGAGTTATGAGTCAGTGTTCTGCTGTTAGAAAGGAAAATGGTGAAATGTGGTTTCCCTTCTGAGAAACTTAATGATTTGCTGCATAACAGGGAAAAATGTTTTCCTGCTTGACAGCATCCTCCATGGTGGGTAGGAAACAGGAAAATATAGGGGAGACTACTGTCAGGTTTTACACCCTACACTTCAACTAAACATCTTAATTTCTTGCTGTTCTTTATTGAGTTTATCATTCTCCAGCCTTACGTTTCTGATATCTTTTAGACTAGATTACCTTCCTTGGTAGGTAGAGGGTATATTAGAGAGAGGGATGCTGGTGTTCCTAAAATTGCAAAGCTTGTTCTGGGGAAGCTACACCTTCCCCTGTTTTATTGAATTGAGTTCCATTCGTTGTTTTTTTGCAGTGCTGGGCTTTCTTTTTTATACATCCCTCTTGGAAGTATGACTCCGTCACAATATACAGCCAAATAATTTCCACCCTGAAAAGCAAGATTTCTAGAGAACCCTGACTTTCAAGCAATTTTTTCTTATTCTTTGTCATCTTAATCAGCAGGACTTAGGAGGAAAGTGGGATAGCTATGCTGGTTCCTTGATCTGCACATAGCATTGTTTCAAGGAGGCTTACATGCTAACTGTGAAGTGTCATTGTATGCTTGAGAGCAGCTGTTGAATTGAGCTGAGTTTTCCTGTCTGTCTTCCAAACTTGCATATAATACTGGGAAGTGTGGCTTATTGCCGAAGAGAGAAATCGGGCAGGGGAGGGGGGGGGAAATTCTTATCCTTCCTTCTGATGGGGACACTGTATTGTCACATTACTCTGCTACTTGCTGGGGAGATGCTGAATCACGTCTCTCTATGTAAGTGGTCAGTAAGTACTATAGCTTCTCTTGCTTTACCCACTAAGAATTTGTAATGTGTCACCTGGCTGAAGCATCTTGTGCTGCTGCTTTCTGAGTTGCCCTGTAAAGTCAGGTAGGTGGAAAACCAGCAAAGTATTCTGAAGCTATATGAGCTCATAGAATCATAGAGTCACTGGAGTTGGACGGGACCTCTGGAGGACATCTGGTTAAACCTCCCTGCTCAAGCAGGGCCATCTAGAGCCAGTTGCCCAGGAGTTCCTGTGTGCTACTTGTGGTCTGGAGCCTACTGAATTTAAAAGCTCGTTTGTGCAGAAATGCATATGCCGCATGGGGATGTGCTTTAGTGTTACTGAGGAGAAAAAATTCCTGGTCACCTTTGATCTAGAATTTGGCACTATTACAAGATGCTATAAACATAACCCAGTCTTATGCTATTTATAGGTATTGTTAAGCAGCCTAGAGGCTTCAGAAGAGATCTGAAGACGTGTGCAGAGTAACTTGTGAGAACAATTAGTTTGAACAGTAAATGAAGACAATAAACCTGCATAGCAGTGAACAACCTGTCTTGTGAGATAGAATTAGAGTGGAAAATGGGCTGTGTACAGTACAGAGTTGTCCAGGAAATGACTGCTGATTTTCTGATCCTTGAGCAATACTTAAACTCTGTGCTTTATGTATTAGAGCCTGACTTCTCTCTTATAGCACCTCTTTCTCTGTCTTACCTTTCTAAGCTGGGCTTGCATGCATTCAGATTGTTGAACTTTTCATCACTTCAGAACAATAAAGTTTGGATTTTACCTCAGCAGGCAGCTGATCTGCAGGGAGAACCAGATGAGTATCAAATAAAGGTGTTTTGCTGGGGAAGCACCATCAGGGGGCTCCAGAGGATACATTCTTCTGAGAAATTAATCCCCCCACCCAAAGCCTATGTTTTTAGATGAACTAAATGCTGGACTTTTGATCTTTAAAAGTCCCTTCCAACCCAAAGATTCCATGATTCTATGACTTTGCTATGCTCATGCACAGCTATTTGTGGAATCCTGAAATTCCATGTCAGAATTGCCAGTGCTCTGTTTCTGATGAGAACTGGTATCAAAATAATATGAAGTGAAAAGAAACAGTGGCAAATTGGTGGGTTTTTTCTGCAATTCTGCAGGTAAATTTGGGTCTTTGCTGCTTCTTTGCCTAAAACCTTTCTGTAAACCCTTTACACACCATTACTTACTTGCTCTGTTTTTCAGCTCCTATCCTTGCATGACCCAGTTATGTTTTATATGGTTTCTCTTATTAAGCAAGGGACTATTTCCATTTTGCTGGCTGTGGAGACATGAAAAATACTGTCATCTAGAGCTGAAATTTAACCTTTTTCTATTGTTTAATCCTATAACCTAGGATCAGTCTAATGAGTCACTTGTACAACAAGGCCCAAGGCTGGATCCCCAGGTGGAATCTGAGCATCTATTGCCAATAGCATAGTTTGATGTATTTTCCTTTTCTTGCAGTGGGTTCCGGCTGAAATATGCTTACTGCAGACCCTTTTGACAAGAGCATTCTGTCTGCATTTAGCCAAATTAATATTAGAAGTAACGTTTGTGGAAAGGCTGCAAAAGTGAGTGAACTTTAAGGTAGCAAGAGTTCAGGTCTTCTGTAACTGTCTGAGACTATCTAAAAGATTTTTAGCAGCAGTAGAAATGCATTGCTATACTGACTTATCAAAGATGGGGAATTAAACCATGTTCTTTTCAGCAGGTCAGGGAGGAGAGTCAGGCTGGATGGCAAGCATATACATTTTTTTACGTACAAGGGAACTAAGTTTTTATCATAAGTAATGCTTAGTAACTTACCAAAAAGAAAGCAAGTTGAAAGTTTTTGGTGACTTTATAAAATCAGGGGGTAAATTATCCTGATCGTCAAACCTAGTATTGAATACAAACCTTTTGTATTCATGCTGCTGCCTTTTTGGGGAAGTCCTGAGTTGATGGACTCCTCACCTTTGACTCCAATGTTAGATTATTTCTCAAATGTTGTGAATGTCCCATAGAGATAAATGAAATTTTTATTTTGACGTGTGACTCTGAATTAGTGTCTAAATTCAGGCATGCTGAGCTATGTATGAGACAGTGTTGGTTGAATGAAAGCCCAGTTAGAAAATGGAGAAGTTGAGACAGATCTAGCCAGGTAAAGATGACTGAAGGACCTTCCTTGAAGTGCAGAAATTAGAGACTACGTAGCGATGCTCACTTCTGAGTCAACATTTTCATGACAAAGTTCCTGTTAGCACAGTGCTGATCTAAAGGCAGTAAGGCACAGGGAGGGCTGTGAATTGCTTTTTGTCCACCAGAGGGTGTAAGTATAACATACCATCACTGAAAATGAGACAGTAGAGGCTTGTCTGGTAACAGTTGAATTATGACAGGTTGAAGTATTTCCTATGTATTAGAGTGAAGGTCCTTCGTAGAAGGCGGGGTGGGAGGAGGGAACTAACTGGGGCTCTAATGGAGAAATATCAAGTAATATTGCAGTTAACCCCTGACTGAAAAGGCCATTTAAGCTTGCTGGGGTTTCTAATTGAGACACTCTCCAGTGAGGCTTGCTGAGAAAATAGTGGTAGAGAACAACTGTCCTCAAATTTTTTTGTTGTCCATTCAAATAATTTTCTAGTTGCAGGAAGCAGCTCTGTAAATGGCAATGTTTGTGATTTATTCCCCACTCCTACCTCTGCAATTAACCAATTTATGTGTGTTTGTGTACTTCAGTAGTGTTGCCCTAATTTATACTCTGAATTTTGTGGTATTTCCTGGTAAGAATGAGTAGTTTCTTTCAATTTGGTCTATATTCTGTGAAAATAGAAGCAATTTTAATCTAAAAATACAGATGTATCTAATGGTTACTATGGTAATTTGTGACCATGGCAACAGAGAGTTAGCATTCTGAAGAACAGACAGGTTCATTGTTGTTTTTTTTGTTTTTTTTTTTTAGCCAACAACCTAATTAACAGTGCAAGCATTGCATGAAAAAAACAGTGACTTTTTTATTTCTTAACCATACAAGATCTCATGGGTACAAGGGCCTTTGACATTATCTCACATAAGACTTTTATAGAAAAGCTGATAAAGTACGAGTTGGATGAGCAGACAATGAGGTGGATAAAAAATTGGCTGAACAGCCAGTCCCAGAGGGTGGTGATCAGTCCTAGGAAGTCTAATTAGAGGGCAGCAGCTAGCACCATATCCCAGGGCTTAGTACTGGGTCTAGTCCTGTTTAACATCTTCATTAATCATCTGGATGATGGGGCAGAGTATACCCTCAGCAAGTTTGCTGATAACACAAACTGGGAGGGGTGGCTGATATGCCAGAAGGTTGTGCAGGAAGCAGCAAGCAAGAGGTATATAGAGTATCTGACCTTGCATCTCAAAATATATGGAAATCCTAATAGGAACATAATGAGACAGTCTGAGATTCTTTCTGATGTTGAGAAAGAGGAGTTCTTTTATCTTACAGACTGAAGAAGGGTCTAGGACATACTAGGAGGTTACTGTAGGAAAGAAATAAAATTTAGAAAAGGGCTGGGGATTCCTTATTGTCAGACTTTGGGGGTGGGGAGGTTGGAAAACTGTATGTTCTATTTTTCCATCATATGATCAGAGTTAAATAAAGAAAACAGTGATTTCGGGCAGGTGCTAAATTTCAGCTACAAGTTGTGGATTGCCCTGACGTAGTTGAGACCCCAAGAGCATGTATTGCATTATAGGAAACACTTAGTAATGATTTAAAGAGTTCTATTTATAAGAGATTCATATATTATTGAGGGAGGTAGGAATGAAGGTAGGAGTGGAGCCACTCTGGTGCTCAAAGGCTACTACCTCAGAAATGGGAAAACAGAAAAGTCCATCCCAACCTGAATTGGTTCAGGTAGTCCAGTCTCCTGTCTCTTATACTGCTCAGTCTATATGATGACCAGTGGAATTAATACACATTGGAAAAGCCTCTTCCTGACACTGTCACCTTTTTACCCATGTTCTGAAGACTGGTGATGTTAAATGACTAGGTTACTGGGTGGTTTTTTGGGAGAGGGCATTTTGAATTCTTTTTTTTTGTGTGTGTGTGGAGTCATTAGAAGTTTGGTCACTTGTGCAGTATAATTAACTTAAATGTAGAAATACTAAGGCATCCTAATCCTCTGTTGTGCTTGCTTTGTTACCCAGACTCTTTCTAGGTATCTTTTTGCATTTTCTTTTGCGAAGACCATTAAAGAAAACCATGTATTATCTCTTCAATATCTTGTTCTGTTTCTCTCATTTATTTTCTTCTATTTCAAAGAACCTGTTGTTTTTCTTCCATTTCTCCCCAGAGTGTGATACAAAAGGTTTTATCAATGCAGATGTGCTTTCATTCCACAGGGTGGCAGCTAATCCTTATTTCCTTTCCCGGTTATTTTGACATTTCTGCTAGAAGTAGCTTTCCTGGCCAAGTTCCCCTCTGAGGCATAAGGGTCATAAACCTGTAAATAACAGCCCTTCTGTGGGAGTTAAAGTGTGTTTGGAAAAGCTTATTATATCGTGTCTGTTCAGGCTGTATGAACTTGCTGAAGATTGTAGTAGCTGACAAGACAAAAAAGCATCATTCAAGGACTAAATTTTGAATATTACATATTGCTGCTGTTTTATGTGGGTCTCACTTGTAAGTGGTGCTCCAAGCATAACTGAACACAAGTATATGGCAAAAGTTGCTTTGATAGAGGCTTAGTTATGGGGGGGAGGGAGGGGGAGGAGAGGTTCTGGAAGTTATTTATTCATGTTTTATGTCCAGTTTATTTATACAGATAAATGTTTCAGATAATTTGAATTGAAATCTCCATGTGTCATTAGAATAGGTTTATAGGTTTATAAGTTGCAGGTATGGCTTTTTATTCTTTGCTATTGAGTTTACATAATTTCCTCTCACCCCCTGCCCCTGCTTCTTATTATTGATGCCTGTGAATATTTTTCTTTAAAAGATGGCTGTTTTGTTATCTTCTCAAACTGTGCTCCTAAGTGGTTTTAATTTATCTCCATGTCTGTCTTATGTGTCTAGTCTTCTACCTTTCTCCCTCTTCACTGTTGAATAAAGAGATGAAAATTAATCCAGAGTCCTGCTATTTCTGCCATGTAAAAGTCAAGGCATGTTTTGAGAATCCTGGCTTTGTTTCCTCATTTAGATGTTGCCTTTCACTTATGTTGTGTCCACTTCCCAGATGTTAAACAAGGACTTGGATTCATATCACAAGTGTATTTGTTAAGTGGCCTTTTCAGTCCTGCAAGTACAGATCACTGTAGAATCACAAAATCATTAAGGTTGGAAAAGACCTTTAAGATCATCAAGTCCAACCATCAACCCAACACCACCATGCCCACTAAACCATGTCCTGAAGTGCCACATCCACATGTTTTTTGAACACTTCCAGTGATGGTGACTCCACCACCTCCCTGGGCAGCCTGTTCCAATGTTTGTCCACTCTCTCAGTAAAGAAATTCTTCCTAATATCCCATCTAAACCTCCCTTGGCACAACTTGAGGCCATTTCATCTCCTTCTGTCGCTAGTTAGTTGGGAGAAGAGACCAACACCCAGCTCACCACAACCCCCTTTCAGGTAGTTGTAGAGAGCGATGAGGACTCCCTTCAGCCTCCTCTTCTCCAAACTAAGCAAACCCAGTTTTCTCAGCTGCTCCTCATAAGACTTGTTCTCCAGACCTCTCACCAGCTTTGTTGCCCTTCTCTGGACACTCTCCAGCACCTCCATGTCCTTCTTGTAGTGAGGGGCCCAACACTGAATGCAGGATTCGAGGTGCAGCCTCACCAGTGCCGAGTACAGGGGCACGATCACTTCCCTACTCCTGCTGGCCACACTGTTGCTGATATGGAACCAAATACTATTACTGTTACGCATCTAAATTGTAACTGCAAATAGCTTGTGGGGAGGGCAGAGGGTGGAAAGTATATGTGCAAAATCAGAGAATGGTGAATATCTGTTTCTGTGTGCATGTGCAGAAGCATGTATGTTCACTCAGTGCTACTATAGCTATTGTAGTACTAGCTACTATAGTAGCTAGTTCACTAGCTACTGTACCTAGGCATGAAATACTAGATTGGTGAGGAAATAATTGCAGTCTTGCAGGGCAGGCAACAAGAACTCAGCTTGCTTACGGAAAAGCTTGTGGTGCAAACACCAGATACAGAGAGTGTGTGAAATTAGAAGAAAAAATGGCCTGTGAGACAAATTTTCTGTGGCTATCAACAGTTGGTCGTCCACAGGCCCTGCTAGTGAGTAAAGTGGGTAGTCAGGGCTAGCAGTTGTAATGGCTGGGATAAGAGAGGAATCCGGCTAGCAAGGTTCTGCTGGCATACTTTCTACCTAAGTACTGAGGTGTCAAGCTAATGGACTGTGGTCTCCAGCTGGAACTTAATAACAGCAGTAATGGACTGAGTCTCTTTTTGAGTTGAAATCCTTTTTGACTTAAAAAATTCAGCCTAGCTTTGTTTTTTTCTCTTTTTTTTTTTTCCCCCAAGTGTAGTTTTCCTTTGGGACTCTCGTGTAGGTGGAGCCTTTCTCTTTTCCCCTTTTCCTGTCAGTTTTTCCTGCCAATGCTATGAATGTCAAACCCGCCAGCATTCTGCCTCCATGGATGTCCTCATAAAGGAGGCAGATTTGCTGCTACTTCTGTTTCAGCCAGCTCAGAGTTGACCTTCCCAACCCCAGCAGTCAGAATCTGAAATATTTATGTAGTAAATAAAAGATGTTTGGCTGTATTTCTGGGCATATGCAAAAAATATTGCGTGGTTATTTTGCTCTCTGTCAGTGACATTTCATATCCCCACTTTTCCTAGAGGACAAGTGTATATTCGTCATACACTCAAATATGGTACAACAGCACTTGACTCACGCAGAATGATTTACAGGAGCAGTTAATGAGTTGCACAGGTTTGGACTTTTGAGTTTGCCTGTTTGTTAGAACACTGGCAAATCTTCAATTTCAACCTCTCCTCCTCCTGGGCTAGCAGGCTCAAGTGTAAAGTACCACTGAATTTGTGAGTTGCAGGTAATAGGTTAGAGCTGATTGGCAAGCAGCTTAGTCTGCTAGCACAGCAATGGAGATAATCCTTTTGGATCCCAGAGGTTATTATCTGGTCAGGAGCATTCATCCTGGTTTATGGTGTTGACTTACTAGAGCTGTCATTATTTAATAACGTGGATAACCATGAGGCTTTGGAACCATTCTGCGCATGCAGTAGGAGAGCTGTGCAATTCTCATCAGCCTGATTTCCCGTGGAATGAGAGTACAATTACCTGTCCTGAGCTGGTGTGCTTTTTTTCCTACCAGTTGGAGGGGGAATGATTCGTGTTCTTCATAGCTTATAGAAACCATTAGAATTATTTCTAAGTCATAAATGTCATTTGGCTACGTAAGACAGGGATCAAACTGAAAACAAGGATACAAAGCAATGAAGTGTCTTGAGTATAATGTATTTGTGCTTCTGCTTTTGATTTGACATGTGGAACCAGGCCTCATGTTCTTTCTAATGGACCATGCTACAGGCGATGATCAGTGAAACACTAAGTTTCATTTTAGAGCCTCTTAGACTACTGGCTATAAGTGGTAGTATCAGGGGTACAATGTTATATCCCTGGTGTTCTGTTTTTAGGCTTAAAAATGTGTATTGTTATGTTTCATGTAATTGTGCCCAGCCATTTGGCTGCTTTCTATTTAATCTGAGTTGGTATGCTTGTGTGCACTTATGAAAAGCTTTTCTTGGAGGTGTTAAGTGGGCGAAGACCCTGTTGAAATGGGTACGTGTAAAGAAAAGGATCAGAGATTTTATGAGAGAAATGAAGAATTATTTCAGGGAATGTCTGTTTAAACCCTCCAAACAGCTTTTGCACATGTTTATATATTAGTAAATTACAGGTGAAAGAAGCCAAAACTTCTAAATCCTTATCACCAAAGAAATATTGTCACTTTAAACTCCAGGAAAGCTGCAACAGTGAAACCTGTGCTAACTAGGGACAAATAAACACAGTTTTGTAGTTAAAAATTCATTCTCTTAATAAGAATAAATTCTTTAGCACACAAGCTAAATAACTATGGTTATAAATATCAAAACAGTTTTCCTGATAGACAGTACAGGAGCAATGTGGTTCTGGTAGGAATGCAAACATGCTGTTGCTATGGAGCTTCTGCCATCATCATAGTAAAAGACACTGCAAATGCTGCCATACTCAGCTTGCAGAAAAAGCAATCATAACCTTAATTGATTTTTACAGGATTCATTACTTACATGTTCTAGCAGTGAAATAGGAGAAACAGTCCCACCCGAAGTAATTCGGATTCTTTTCAGAAAAGTGATCTAACCCATGTGCCAGGATTTATGGTAAATTTCCATGCAACAAGAAAGCAAAAGCCAGAACAATCAGCATGTAGGTACAACAAAGCCAGTGACCAAGAGAAACATACATCGGTTGAATGAAGTCACTGTGCACAGATGCACACATATGTGGTGGAAGAAAACACCCACCCTGAAGAACCGACTCAAAGGAAGATATTAAACAATTAGAATTATAAAGTCTGGAAAATCCTGGCCTGTTTAGAAATACTCAAACTAGAAGAAGAAAGAAGTAATTGAATATATTGTTTACTTTAAGTTATTAATTTAATCCTAATTTGACACTGTCATTCCTATAGTGCATGCATCTCAACCATGCAGCTCAGGTGGATTTGTGGAAATTGAAGATGGTATTTTACTAAGCTTTACATACCTAAACCTTTAAATGTCGTCTTATAAAATACACTCTGATTTAAATTTTGTGCACTTTGCCTGAATCATTTTTTGTGCAGAAGTGTTCAGTAATGAACATGGACTCCTTAAAAGTAGAATGACCTTCTCCCCGCATGTGAGGTTATGCAAATGAAAATCGCATACAGTGATCTTTTCTTGCTGCCATAATATATATCAAATATTGATCCAACAAATTCTTACTGCTGAGTACATCTTGTTTTCTAGAGTTCTTTCCAGGTGATAAAAGACATTATCTATTCGTGGAAGATAGTCCTTTCAAGTTGCTTCTTTCCTCCCCGTTCCTCCCCAAGGGGGGGTTATAGATTATATCTATGATATTAATTAATTAATTATTTTTTATTAATAATCATTAATCATGATCTAGATGATTGATTAATGACTCTGAAGTGTATCAGGTTTTAAAGTATTCTACTCAGTTCCTTTTTAGCAACACTTCTGTTATCTTTGTAGGTCGTCTTCAACATAATTGTTATCTCAGAAAATTAAAAATCTGGATATATAATTAAATGTGATAAGTCTTCTTAATAAAATCGCTCTGTTCCTTCCCTCTGAAATTGCCTGTGAGGGAACTTAAAGTATATAATTTCATGTCATATAATATGCATACAATGCGTTTATCCCAGCATTCCCATAAATCATTTTCTCTCATGTAGTGGGTGCTGCTTATGTGACTAAACTTAAAAGTCAACACCATGTCTTCCTCAGTGTCTGTGAGTATACTACTGGCCTCTCTCATGCAGTAAATTCTGTCAATTTGTTCTTATTTGCCTGTATTGAATGCAGAGGGCTTTGACTTCCCCACTCTAGTTACTTTCATAAATATGTTTATATGTTTAAAATATGTTTACAAAGAAATAGCTCATATAGGAAGAATATTTGTAAGGTCCTCGACTGCGACTTCTCAGTGGATCCCATGATTTCTTTTGTCTTTGTCTCCTATTTTACTGTGAATTGAAGGATGACTTGCAGCAGAATCACTTACACACCAAACAGAGATTGGTACCTTTCCTGTCTGTAGGCCCATGGGGATAGTTGCTGGATTTTGAGAGGTATGATGAGGCATTCATTTTCTTGATATGGGTCTTCTCCATTGAATACCATTTAATTTGTGGTGAGACTAGTCTCTAAACTCTGCAGTGTTGTGAAAACCAGAATTAGTCTGTGGTTTTATACTCGTTTTATGACTTCCAGTTCTTTCATATGTCTGTTTTGCCAGTTACTAGCCCTGTTCTAAACACAGCTTTTTTCCTTGATCTCTTTCATGAAACTATGACAAGCAAGGAACAAATTTCATCAAATTGACCTTACAGAAATCTTAACTGCATTGTCCTTTAGCTTGAATGTTACTCACTATGCACCTTAAAATTTGGCATGTTTTTTTCCTAACTGCAGAAAAAAGAAGGAATTAATCATGGGAGATACATTTCACGCTGGTCTTGAAAATGCAGCTTCCTCTTTCTAGTGAGCTGCCTAATACATGTTGTGAAATTTCCATCCTTCCCCTTGTTATTGCACACAAAGCAATTATTTTTAGTTTAGCTTGACAGACTGGTTAAAGGAAGCCATTTGAGAAGTGAGGAGGGCTGAAGTTTTGTAGAAATTCCAAGCAGCTCTGCACTGAATCATCAGTCCCAAGAGCACAAAGACATTCCATAGAAATGTCACAGAGACCTTCTGGCATATTAATCAGGAAGCAGCAATGAGCCTTCAGTCAGGTTGATTTTAGAGTTCCTGCTCAGTTTGGGATTAAAACTCTTAGCATTCAGTAATAGAACAGTTTAAGCAAACCTAAGATCAAGATAAGGATACAGTTCTGGCAGGCTATTTCAGTCATGAGGTGGAGGGCAGCCTTACCCCTCTAGTGACATGCTTGTATCGTGTTTTAATTTTTTTTACAATCACACTTCTTTCCTCAGCTTTTACAAGCTGGACTTAGCAAAATCTGTAAGTCTACCACTATTCTAACTCCTGTAAGACACTTCCTATCAGGAGATGGTGATTTTTAACTTACTGTATACTTAAGCATTGGTTTATGTTATAATATTCTAAAGTCATTTTTGCCTTCAAATTTTCTTTGAAGCAATATTTGTGCTTTATTTTTGGATTTTTTGGCACAGAGCAACCTTGAGAAATAAACAAAAGGTACACATGCAGGAACAATAACCTGC
The DNA here is from genome assembly GCF_000687285.1 of Phaethon lepturus. Classification (NCBI taxonomy): domain Eukaryota; kingdom Metazoa; phylum Chordata; class Aves; order Phaethontiformes; family Phaethontidae; genus Phaethon; species Phaethon lepturus. Next base: position 25,713 of record NW_010564897.1, read on the forward strand.
TGAGAGGTAGGGCAGGAGATTAGCTAGCTAAAACGTCTGTAACTTATTTTTCAAAGTACATAAAATGTTACTGAATACAATGCAAAAAAACCTCTTGTTCACGTCCTACTAAGTTTAATATTTAAAAGTCAGGAAATGCAAATAGGAAGGCTAACAGAGTGACTGCAATACAGCCACATTGTATTTCCTCATATTCTACTACTAGAAAAATTCAAGAGGTATTGTTAAACTCTTATAACATGAAAATTATTTCCTTGGGCTTACTCTGGGAATAAGAAAAAGTGAATTTATCTCCTTTTGCTGCAATAACCTAAGGTTTGTGTCTAATACATAGAGGAGTTTTTAAATTATAATTACTAACTTGTGGAACTCATTGCTGCAACACATCTAAAATTAAGAGGTTTACCAGATTTCAGTTAAAATATTTGTTTTATAGCATACATGATAATTCAAAGTTAAAATATATGGTAAATGATGAAGCAACAAAAATCCCAGGAAACAGCTACAACTCTTCCTTCCGTTCCCCACCCACCTGCAAATTGCAAGAATTCTAGAAGCAATATTACCCAGACTAGGCCATAGACCAGGCCTAATGTGCATTTAGTACTGTACAGATGCATAGCTGTGTAACCCAGCATTTGCCCCAAAGCACTTACCGTAGAAGGATTTAGGTTGGAAGGGATCTTAAAGATCACCTAGTCCAACCTCACTGCCATGGGCGGGGACATCTTCCAC
>NW_010564898.1:0-2758 GCF_000687285.1 Phaethon lepturus
CATCCCCCTCGCTCCGAGCGAGCAAACGCGGAGGGGTGAGGATCTCTGGATCCATTTTAGGAGCAGTCAGCAGCTAACCCAAGCGAACCACCAAGTCAAAGAGAATTTACCGCCTTCCCTTGCGGTGTCACAAGGCATTGACGAGACGTAACAGGGAAGGCAAGGAAATGTGAAGAGAAGGACTCATCTTCCAGGCCACGGGAATTAACAAAGTGGCACACTGGAATGTGCCGGAGTATTTTTAATACTGTAGGCGGAATCAGGGTTATTAGGTTTTTCTGGGACATCTGCAGAACAGACCCACATCCTTTGGGTCTTTGTGATTTCCCAAGCCAGCAGCTGTCTGGGCTTTTGCTGAGGGGTGTGTATGGGTACCAGGCAGCGGTGGGAGAAGGGCATTTAGCGACGGGCCTGGGCTGTCCACCAGAAGCTTCTAACTCCGGCCATTCACCACCTAACCGTCATCCCACCGCTGCCCAGTCTGTAAAAAAGAAGAATTAAGTGGTGCAAGGGATGCCTATTTATGCATCGGAGCCCAAAAAGGGGGCTGGATACATTGCAGATAAATATCACGGCTGGATGGCTATTCTGAAGAATTTACAGCATTATGAATATCGTGTTCTGACCTGTGATGAGCAAGGAAATCATTTGCGTTGTGAAATGTATTTATTGCTATCGTGCTTTGACAAGAGTAAATCAGTATTTGTTTGGTCTGGGGCAAATACGCCATCGCTGTAAATCGGCAGAGCTGCGGTGATTTGGACTGGCTGAGAACCTGCCGTATTTATGTAAATTACGAGATAAGTGTCATAAGGTTTGTATGGAGAGGCAATATTTTTTATTAGGCCAGTTGACCTATTTGGAGAAACCAGACAAGCTTCCAGGCATGTAAGTGCTTCTTCAGGTCCAGGCTTGTGTTCAGTATTGTCCGTGAGAATCCAGGAGTCGTACGCAAGGACTGATATTATTTTTCCCAAGTAAGAAGAACCAGACATCCAATCCACATGTAGGAGCATCGCTCAAAGCATCCAGGATGAGCAGGCAGCTCCGCTCTGGTCCGTACCCAGAGGTCTGATAGTCCTGCTTGGCTTGGGTGATGCCCCACGGCAATTCTCCAGACTATTGATAAGAAATGGTAGCAATAGCTGAAAAATCAGTTTGGGCTCCATGACCTACTTTAATATTCTCTTGCATTCTGCACTTTTTTACTCAAATCTTCCCCCCAAATCTGGCGTCATACAGAAAACAACGCAAAACCCCGCTGCTGAGCTCTCCAGAGACGATGGCGAGCCTCCTCGGAAGAATGAATGCACCATTATCAGAAAAGAGGAATAAACTGCCCTTGTCCACAGGGACTCTCCTTGGGATAGCCGCGGCGTAAACAAAGGCTGGGCACAAAGGCAGTTCTCACATCGGAACCACGTGCGCCGGGGGGTGTGAGGCCGGGGATGCGAGGAAGGAGACAGCGTTTTATTTTATAGAGGACATAGAGAGGATCTGGGCGTATTTCTACTTTTATTTATCAGAAGACGTGATTTGTTCTGCTCCTGGAAGCTGTAAACAAAGAAGTAGTTTGTGTAAAACAAACCCATTCAATACAACTCTCTGTTATTTGTAAATCACAAATTTATTTGCTAAAACCACAACAAAGATGGAGATCTCAGCCCAAAATGGTGTTGCCCATCATCATAAAGCACTACTGGCATTTCCAAACCAATTTATCTCCACCCACTTGGGCGAGACCACGGCCCGCGGGCTTTAACCGGCTGCGGCCACGGTATCGCCCTGCGGGATCCAGCCTGTCCCGGTGTCACCAAGGTTTCCGATGGTGTTTCAGAAGAAAACCACAAGGCACAGGGATCAGCACACGGGACGGTTGCGTCCTCGGAGATCGTCCTCACACCTCCCAAAGTGCCCGTGCGGGGACAGCGGCACCGGATAGGGCCGGGAACACGTGGGGTGTGCACTGGGACACACCCGGCGTGTGAGAGGGACCCATGCAGAGCCATGCCTCAGCACTGCCCGGCTCCCTCTGACCGGGATAAAGTGCTTCCATCGGGATCAGCGCGGCTCCGTTCATCAGACCCCTTTCCTTTCTCCCTCCACTGCAGCATCGCTTCATCCACAAGCTTTTGAGGAAAAAGGGATCTCTTACGGCTCCTAATGGAGTTCCTAATGCGCAGCAGAAGCCCTGCTAAGGCTGGAGCGGACGTGCGCTTTTATGTCATGTGTTATTGATGAGCGAGTGCACCACGCTCCCAAGCTGGCCACTCATAAATTATCCAGCGTCGCGCTTCGGTGGGGCTGCTCTCCTCCATGGGTCAGCTGGGAGGGCCCCATCCCGCAGCGGGGGAAAGGGGACGGGGGTAAAATGGGGGCTTAGTTGTTCACCCCAAGATGCGTCACTGCAGCCTGGCCTGGCACCATCATAGCGTCACGGCTGGGGACGGTGGGCATTGGGGCTGCAAGTGGGCCTGCGTTGTGAGTGGGTCTGGACCGTGAGTGAGTCTGCGCCATGAGTGGGTCTGAGCTGTGAGTGGGTCTGGGCTGAGTGGGACGAGGCTGCGAGTGGGCCTGGGTTGTGAGTGGGTCCAGGCCATGAGTGTGTCTGGGCTGTGAGTGGGTCAAGGCTGTGAGTGGTCCTGGGTTGTAAGTGGGTCTGGGCCAGGAATGGAGCGAGGCTGTGAGTGGGGCGAGGCTGCGAGTGGGCCTGGGCTGGATGTGGGTCCAGGCTGTGAACAGGCCTGGGCTGCGAGCG
>NW_010564899.1:0-10760 GCF_000687285.1 Phaethon lepturus
GCTCCCACGGTCCCGGGGATGCGGGTCCCGGCGGGAGAGACACGCGCTGCCTTCGGCGACACGTGGCATCGGGCGGAGAACGAGGCCTCCGAAGAAAATAACGATGTCTACTGACGAACCCCGTCTTCCCCCGCCTGCTGAAGTAGAAGAGGGAGAAACACAACTCCCACACGATCATCTGTTGCTATTAGAGCTTTAGCAGCAGTAAAGTTACCTCTCCAAAACAACAACAAAAATACCACCTTGCCTATTCTTTGAGACAGGAAACGTCGTTTTTATCACCCCTTTTCTCCCACTCAGCATTATGTTGTCCCAAGTCTTGGCTGGAGAAGCTCTTACAGGTGTTTAAAGAAAAAGCAAAGACCTGAACACGTACTGATGGTGTAAACTCTCTTCTTGTTCCTTTTACAGGTGAAGGCTGCTTCCAAATACGTGGATGTACCCGTAAGCACAATTTAAACAACTTCTGTCATAGTAATTTGCATTGTGCTTTGGTTTATGGCATGTGTAGCAGCCCGCGTTACGCGTTAACAGCTACGATTGAACCATGGGCCTTCACACTGCTAACATTTGAACGGGAAGGAATGTCTCCATGATGTTAATAATGAGCAGTTACCCTCTTACGGAGACCTATGAGGCTGTTTAGGCAATAATTTGCAGATGGTGTCAAAAAGGTACCATATTTATGCAATTGGCTTGAATCACATTTAAAAAAAAATGGGAGCAGTGCATTCTGTTAATTCTTCATTTGGACTTGTACAAATAGAGTATAATTTCCAAACAAAAAGGTCCAGACATGTTAGAACTGAGCCAACACACATCTAACACATTAGCTAATCTATTTTATTTTTGTTCTTCTAATTGTTGGTTTATTTTACTCTTTCGGAAAATGACTTTTTTATTACTTTGGGGAAATGGTGATGAGCTAGCAACATGTGTTTGGGAAATTGTTAATGAAAATAATTTTTTCCATTTTTCTGTAATTGGTATAGGAAAACTGTACATCGTCTCCTCTAATTAGACCTTGATTCATAAGGAAAAAAGCCCTTAACATTCTGAGACAGAGCACTTAACTTGCCAGAAATTTACATTTAAATTGAGTTGAAGTGTAATATATGAATGTTGGCTGGAATAAGGGGTTACTGTAACATTTACAGGCAGAGAGATCTTGAGCAATTAGAAATGAAAGAAGAGTAGATCTTAATATACCTCACCAAATCCTGCATTCAGTTAGACTGGGCAGTGTAAGTTGAGAATAACTGCGTTGAGTTTGATGACCTGTATGTATAGTGTATATATGTACATTTAACGTGGATGCGATTGCTCTGCATGCTCTCACGTGACAACATGATTTATCAGACATCGTGGACCACGTTATCTGCGTTCAGTGTTTCCAGCCCTTTAGCCCAAAAGAAACCTTTCCTGCCAAATTGCTATATCTTTAGCCCAGCATGGGGAGGACAAACTCTTGAACAGTAAGAGGTCTTGCTTGGTTTAAAATATCCCAGTGCAGAGATCAGCATCCTGTTGTCTTGGAGTAATAGAAACAAGATACTGAGAACATTAGAAAGAGAGACTCAAAATTCATTCCTAGCCCTAGAAAATGTGGAGATCCTTCATTCCTAGTTGCTTGAGTGCATCTTAAATATTTAGTCATTGGGAATTTGAGCACAGAACAATTATTTTAAGTAAGTTTTAGGGCAAAGTGTGGCCTTCTCTGAGGCCTCTACCTTCCTGTAAAGTAAAGCATCTCCAGGGAATTGGTCTTAGCCAAATGCTATATAACCCTCCCAAGCTTTTCCAAAAGCATCGTACCTGGGACACGCTTGGGAGGTCCATGGCATCACAGCCATTTAGGAGGAACAAGGCTCTGCTCCTGTCCTCGGAGCCAGTTGGATGCTCCAGTTCTTTATGTAAAATAAAGCACAAATCATTCATCTGGGTTATTTTTCGGTTGTTTCCCACCTTCCCCTGGAAACGAAGCCATGTTACAATGGCTTCCTTGACAGCCCCAAAATCTTTGATGAAATCAACCACCAGCCGTGCGCAGCTCCCAGACCTTTGTGGGAGGATGCCCCATGGTCCATGAGCCACTGCCTTTCCGGGGAAGGAGAAAGAAAAACCTGTTTGACTAGAGAACAGAGGGGAAATCCTGGTGTTGAACAGAAAACCATCAGTTAAATCTAATTCTGCAAACGCCGTTGCAATTGTCTGGGTACAATCTAATCCATTTAATGCCACCTTGAAACGGGCACGATCGGCGTGCTGAAAATTGCTTGAAAGTGTAACACTTGACTACTGCCACATTTGTGTTGTCCTCATTGTTTTTCAAATTAATACCTTGTCATTGTTGCAGTAGGTGTTAAGAAATGTTACTGGCTTCCCAAGGGCCAAGCACTGGCCCTTTGCTTGATAATTGTTTGCTTTGTATTAAAAAACTCCCTTCCTACTGCTTTCCAAACTGTCCTCATTTTCACCCTGGAAATTACACAGATGTGTTAACTAACTTCAATTTACAGCGGCTGACAATCGTATCTTGCAGAGAAATGATACTCTGTGATCTGAGGTAAATCACAGTAACGGAAACTAATGACACTACTTATTAACAAACTTACAATATGACATGGAAATTTAAGATTTTGTGGCAGCTCTTGTAATGACGAGTTACAGTATTTTAATGGGTTTCCTTTGAGGTAAGTTTAATTCCAGTATATCAAGCAGTGTGAACTCAAACAGGATTTTTTTTTAAAGTACTTTCCCATCCACCTGCTTCAGTTCCCATTTTCTTTCAAGAAATGCTGTTGTCCCCAAACTCTTACACACCTGTAAGTTACTGCTTAAAATCAGTTAAGTTCTGCAGAGAGCCATAGAGATGTGACAGCACAGGGAGGCTTCCTGCCGTTTAGCAGCGGCTTAAACATTCACGTAGACATGAATTCCCTGACTTACCATTTGCCCGATTTATTCTTAAGAGCAGCAGTAAACGTGCCCTAAAGTCAGGGATCTATACAGAAGAAGAAAGGTGATTTTGGGATGCCTCCTGCAACGCGAGCTGCTTACTACACACATCCTCACAGCAAAGAAGAACCAAGAGCCCAGCTCCGGTTGTTAGCTTTCTACCTGCAGAAACCAGAGAGCTCGCACAGAGAAGATGACCCAAGAAAACAGCGAATCCCTCGGCTTGCTGGGTCGTTCATTAGGTCAACAGCACCAAAGGTAGCAAGACAACTTCCTGGCACCGGTATGTCGAGGAGGAGCTTTATTCCTCCGACCAGCTCTGCTCTAGGCAAAAGAAGAGAAAGAGCAAGTGTCTTTTCATGATCTTGTGCTGCACAGAGCATTTTGCTGGGCACGGGGCGCAAAGCAGCGGGGCTCGGTGTCCATCAGGTAAGGAAAGGGCAAACTGCAGGAGGACGGCAGGAGATGGAGGAGAAGGAAAAGCAGCGATGAGGCTACACAGAGGAGCTGCCCCCTGCGCCGCTATTCATGTCTCTCTCTCTTTCTCTTCTTCTCTCCCCCATGCAGAAGCCGGGGATGGATGTTGCTGATGCCTATGTGACATTTGTCCGCCACTCTCAGGATGTCCTGCGTGATAAGGTCAATGAGGAGATGTATATAGAAAGGTTATTTGATGTAAGTAAATGCCTTCTCCTCCTTGGACACCAAGCAGGAGAGACCCAAAATGTGACAAAATAAGACAGGAGGATAAGTCACATTTTGAGAAAATTTATTGGTTATAGCTTTAAAAAATAAATAAATCTTTCCTTTCTTTCTGACTAAGGCTCGTATCTGCTCTCTGCCTGCTTTAAATCTTTACTCTAGTCTACTGTGTCTTGGTCTGTCTGTGTGTGGATTTTCAGGGAACAGCATCGTCTCAGAGAGCCCTTTACTATGTTTAAGCTTGTGGAAAAATCTCTTTGTAACAGAACATCTTGGTCATTGTTCTCACTGTTAAAATTTGAGCCAGGTTTTTGGCAGGTGCATTTGCTAAGGGCCATCTCTTCTGCACATTTTGCAGTGTGTTTCATTGACAAGCACTCCAAAACTGACAGTGAATTAAGCATACTCAATTTTAATTTTAAAAGCTAAGCAAAACAGAACTGATTAGGAACGGACTTTCGTATTTCAGGAGGACCACCTTGTGGTGTCTGACACCAAGGGTAAAGTTGAGACATGGTCTCCTTGACGAAGACGGCACGGTAGGAACTGACCCAGATGTTCAAAGCTCTTTTTCTGCTGCACAAGATAAACTCATTGGACTGTAAGAGAACAGTGACCTGTGATGCCCATTTGTTTTGGATTTGGATGCATGTTAACCGATATCTCTGTTTCTGTTGCTCTTGTTGCGTTATAGCCTTTCTGTCCTTGTAGCTGTTTTATAGTGAAGGTTTTCTGTTGACAGCCAGCCTGTAGCATTAGTGTTTCAGTCTTTTTTAGGGTATTTGTCCATATATCGATTTCTGTTTGAAGCAGCTTCTGTTCCTACTTGCCTTCCTTTCATCTCTCAGCAGTGCCATTTCTCAGTCTCTCGGCTCTGGAACTGTAACAACCTTCCTCGCTTTCTTTACTCGCTCGTTTGCTTCCTCAGTGTGCAGGGAAAGCCGCTTTTTCTCCCAACCAACCTCCTCCTTCACTCGATACCTCTCTTTCTGCGCATCACCTGTCCCTTAGAAACCTCTTCCTCCTTTACAATTCCCACTCTTTCTTTCTCCCGTACCTTATTGGATTAAAATGGAACTTATCTCTCATGTCAAATGTTTTATCACATTATATCAAGTGGCATGAATTAGAGTCAAATAATCTTACTGTGTACATCTACTAGCATGACCCATATCCACTGAGAATGCCTCATTCATGCACGGAGCACAGCAGTGCCTCCGCCGGGCGCCGCGCGTGCTCGCTCCGGGGAGAGTTTGCCGCGCGGAGCACCAGACGCAAATCACCCATCAAGCAGGCATGGGGAGAAAAAACAAAACATAAAACAAAAGACTGTCGCTTCCATCTGCAGCAGGCCTGCGAGTGCATTGCTCGTTTCTGTTGAAATTTATTCCATGAGCAGTTAAATTTCCAGAGCTCATCTGGACTGTTCTTTTCAATGCCCACACTGCCTTTTCCCTCATCCTTTCCCTATGATTCACAGTTGGTGTGTTTGTACCCTTTGGGCCATTACTTCCAATTTTCGAAAGGCTGTAATTAGCACAAATATTGATTTCAGTTTGATCTGCTCATACTTAGTTTTACCAAGCCATATTTTAAACAAATTAATAGTTGACATGAAAAAAAAAAAAAGAGCAGCAACCTTGGTGGGAAAGCAAAAAGGGCAAAACCTTTCTTTGCCTCCCTGCTTTCCTCAAGTCCTCCTGGTCCGTGTGGAATAAAATGATCAAGAGTAGGGTTTTTACATTGCTCTGCGCGTTCGGACCCATGGCGGCTGCAGAGGGAGCTGTTCCCGTTCCTGTTGCCGGCGCTGACGAGGCAGCGTTGGCACCCAAAGCCTCCGGCGTCTTCGCACGCGTCGCGCGTACGTGAGCGTGCGGCGCAAGCGGGGCGAGCCGCGGGGCCCTTGGTTCGCAAGGAGGGAAGGGGACGCGCCCAGCCCGGGCACCCGAAGGTTGGAATTGTGTTTTGAGCGTGTCGTCTTCGCTGGGTTGCAGCTGAAGGAGCAAAGTGCCCCTGAGGTCAGCTCTCAGCACGCTGCGGCGCTGCTGTTGGGTCAGGAGCAGCAGGTTCATGGGTACGTGGGGGTCACCTGGGCCTGGGCCCCGTTTAAATCGGTGCCGTGTTCGCCTGTGTTTCGCTAAGGACAGGAGCAAGTGCGTAACGCTGTTGTCCTGAGCTTGATCTCGGCCGCAGTCCTGCAGCCCTTTTCCCCCCTCACCCACCGCAGCGAAGCAGCGCGGCCGCGGGGTCTTTAAGCTCCTTTGGTCTCTGCACCGATGGTCATATTTTCTGAGGACATTTTAGGTGCTAGCTACCTTTCTAATAAGAAAGAGAAGAGGAATAATCGAAAATGGTATTTACAGTCCTGAATTAGACTCGGGCCGGGTTTTGTTCTCGCTTTCCCCCGCACAGCAGAGGAGCAATCCTCTTAGCTGCAGAGTTTCTCCAGCCAATGAGATTATTAACACTTTAGAGTCCGGCTCCTTCGCTGGCTTAGTGCAGGGATGCTGGCTTACCCCAGCCGAGAGCTTAGTCCGCTTTTAGGACGTTGCGTGTTCATAGGTGCAGCAGTGGCAGGTAAACAGCGTAAATCTGTCTGCAGGCAGCTCTTCTGGTCTGAGTGGGATCACGTCAGAGACACTCGCAACATGGGGCTAAATCCCTTCTGTGCAGTCGGGAAAAGACTTCTTTTTTTTGCCGTGAGCAGTGCAAGAGCAGAGATGCACAGTGGTTGCCTGTCGCACGCTCGGTGGCATTTGTAGCTCCCGGGATATTCCCAGTTGCCACTTTTCTCCTCAGTCCTGCCCAGCATTTCCATTCTTTTCCCCTTTGCTTCCTCCCAGGAGCAGAGGCTGCAGAGTGTCTTAGGCCATCTCCCAGCAGAAGCTGGGTTAACGTGTCAAATAACATGGTATTTGCCATGATTTTTAGCTCAGAAACCATCTCTCTTCCCCTGCATCGCACGCCTGCTCACACCTGCGGAATAGGGCTATGCTCTTTGGGAGGTACTGGTGTTTGTGGAAGATGATTACTGCGATATTTCTGTGTGGTCCGTGTGTTAATCCTCTTAATTCTACAAATTAGTCAGGGTTCCCCCCCCCCCCAAAATGTAGTCATCTTAATTTTAAAAATCTGTATTCTTGGGATCGTTGAACGAACAGATTGATCGTGGAGTTCTGCTGGTAATCAAAACCTAACTAGCTTTTTGGCAGTGCTGTTTACTGCAGAGTAACATGACTTATTTACTTGGCCTGGCTCACTAATTTGATAACATTTAAAGCTAAAAGACTGTAATAAGGCCCGTTGGTAGAGAGCAGTGGTAACAGAAGAGTTTCAGAACAGCATCGTGGCATCCACTCCCTGCGTTCCTCTGCATGGCTGGGTGCTTTGGGATTTAAACTGCTGCGATGCTTTGCACCCAGTGCAGAAGGATCACAAACTCTGTGATGGAAAGTGAAATTTTATCACTTTTTCCCCGGAAAGAGGACAGAGTTGACATGCGGAATGTGACAGTTTATAGGAACAGTGAGGCAGAGGCAGGCGGGTATATCTTAAACATGGGGAAAATACCTTCAGGGTGATCTCGAGTCTTCAGACCAATCCTGCAAAACTCAGGTCCCCTTTGGCTCAGGATACTCAGAATTTCGTAGGATCAGAGTTTATATATCTATAATTTTGTCTGAAGGCAGTTGGAGTTTTACTCCTAAGGGTTGTGCCCTTTGGTGGAAGTTATTTATATATGTGTCTATGTGTATATCTTATCACACGCCCTTAGATACTCACATTATAGGTTTCAACCCGTCAGAACATACGTGATCCAGAAAGCCTATGACTGACTAGTAGACAGTGTGAATGCCAACTTTTCTTCCTCAGAAATTGGTGAACACTAATGTAAAACGTAGCGAGAATGTTTCCTCCCCAGCCGCAGGCGAGTAGCACGTACACAAAAGACTACTGAATGTCGAGTGCGCTCCCCGAGATCCTGCGAATTCCAGCATCCTGATGCAGTCCCTAAATAGCGCAGATGGCATTTTTCTCTCTGATGATTAATTCAATATCTTACCCAAAAAAACAAAAACATGCTTTTGATATGGGAGATCAAAACACCAAGAGAAGCTCCTAAGATTGCAAGGACCTAAAAAAAAATTAATTTATTTTTTTCCTCCTTGTACTTCTTGAAGACACCAGCCTGAGTAGAAGATAAGGATTAAAACAGATGTGCTTAGTGCTAGTTCATCTGCTTAAATCTAGCAGTCTCTGAGATCAGTGATTAAAAAGCCATCTCTAACTTTGATGAAATCCACTGCAATGGTAATACTGTGTCTCTGATCGCTTTCTTATGGGCCTCATGTCTGCCTAAACCGGACATAGAAAACATTTCACTGGAGATGATACATGGATTATATGGGTCAATTATACACTTAATCTGCCTTCTGGGGATTAAATGTGCATAGATTGACCCTGCGTATTTGGCTTGTCCTTGGCAGTTATCAGATCAGGAAGGTTGCCTTTACCAAAAAGTCTGGTAAGAACTTAATCACGCAGTGATACAGCCCGCTGAGGTGGCGGCAGTCTCGGTGCTTTTTGCAGAAGGCAGTTTTACCACTTCACTGTCACTCTGTGTGTTCAGCTTCCCCAGAGGTCTGTGCCACAGCCGGGATACCAAGCGGAGTATTTTCTCCTGAAATGAGAAAGCGAGCCCGTTCGTCTCTGCAAGACGGAGGCGTTTCTTTTGTCTTGATGTCGGGGTGGGATCGGTGGGGTCCGGGTGGGCGTAGCGGGGAGGGCGATATGGGAGACCGGGGGTTTGCTCTGCCCTGTGCTGTCCTCGGTGCAGAGGGACCGTCACTCCCGGTGCTGTCCCAGCAGCGAAGGAGAAGCCATGGCTCAACTGTTAGGGGAGCCAGCATCTCCTTCCCACCGCCCCGGGGAGGCACAAGCCTTCAGCTGGGGCTCTAGTGCCAGGTCCCGTCCCGCAGGCTCAGCTCAGTTGGGTTTTTAGGAAGCCGCAGCGATATCCCAAGGCTGATGTTGCAGCTGGTGGGTTTTTGTTGCCTTTCCCTAGCCCAGAGCCCAGCAGGAGTGCCAGACCTGAGGACGTGGCTCAGGACTGTCCTCTTGTTTCCAAAGGTGGCTGCTCTCGCTGGTGACTGACTTCTGAAGATGAGAGATATTGAGTGATAAGGATGCAGGGCACTGTGCGAGTCTCAGCCTTCAGCAACATCCTGATACAAATTTCCAGGAACCTGACTGAGCACTTCTCACTGGTTTACTGGAGGATCCACAGGCAGCTCAGCATATGTTTCTGATTTGGAGCCTGATATCACACCTGAGTATAGGGAAAAACTACAAAATAGAGACTGACAGCTAGATCAGTTAATTTGGCAAGTCCTCTGCAGACGCTTAAGCATTAGCTTATTCTTAAAATCAAAGCTTCTGCCTTCAGTGGGGTTACCCCCTTGAATTTTGGCAGCTCCTTCAAGGCGTGCTTGCAGGATCATGGCATTTCTTGCTGGAGTGTAAGCCTTGCACGGCACAATCAAACGCCAAGAGAGCCCTTCTCACCCTCCCTTCTCCTTCCCCTCCTCAAACCCAAAAGCCTGGTCGTGAGTCAGTGGAGCTACTCACTGTGAGTTAGAATTACTCACAGGAGGACGGGTTGCAGGAAAAAAAGACGGCGCGCTGGGCTCCCATCTAATATCTGCTTGCAGCCGCACTCACCACTTTCTCTTAGACAGACAACAACCTGTTTCCCTCCTACGCAGCTAGACTGCTCATTAGGGCACTAACTCTCTCCCACTCCCATCCTGATATGGCCTCCACTGAGCTATTTCTTCTGCCTTGTTTTTTGCTTACCCCCCCCCCCTTTCCCGGGGGGGTTGTTTCTTCTGCCTTGTTTTTTGCTTCCCCCCCCCCCCTTTCCCGGGTGAGTTGTGAAATGAAGACAATTAGGCAGATCGATCCCGAGGAAGTGCAGCTTGCTTTTTTTTTGCTCCTCCTGCATCTTTAGAGGAGCCAGAGCAGCGCAGCTTTCGCTGCAGAGGCTGCCACAGCCCTTGGCTGGCTCGGCAGGACTTGGACCCGGACCTGGAGTCAGTCCCACTGCGGTGGGAGAAAAAATAGAGTTGTGATGGCAATTGTCTGTCTATCTTCTAGGAGGGGACAAATTGTCTTTGTCCTGAGGGGGCACAGCGTGCACCGTCCTTCTACAGTCTCTTTTTCGTCCCACTTGCCCTCTCGGAGCCACACGGGAGCGGGGAGAGGAGCTTAGCACGGACACCGCTCCTCGGAGCCAGCCCTCGTCCTTTTACGCTCCCATACGTGAGCTTCACGCAGCAGCAAGCATGCACTGGCATGTGGCCTCCCGCCTCTCCTGCGTTCCCCTTAGCAAGGTTTCTTTCCTGAAGTGCTCATTTAAGTAGGCTCCATTTAATTTATTTTAGGGAGAGTCTTAATAAAATAAGTCCTAGATCTGTCACTGGATTTTACATGCTTGTAAGGGGTTTTTTCCCCTCCTAAATGTCTTTATCAGAACAGCTTTTCATGTTCCAGTAGACATTTGGTTGAAGACAGTTAATTTGATTTCTTTTCCAGAGGAGATTTTCCATTAATCATTCTAAGAAGGCAGACTGATTGCTCCGTTACGTTAAGGTCAGCGTGGGCTCGCTAACATCATCCGCACAGTGCTTTTGGGCGTCAGGGATTTTTGTTTTAGGGCCAGCACTGAAGTGAAAGAGCCTTTATTTCCCAGCAGACGTGCGTAGCCAAGGTAGGTTTTGGGGAAGAGGTGCCATCATGCTGTATTGCAGGCAGCAAGGCACCCTCGATGCAAAGCGCCTTTTTCCGAGCAGCTTCTCTGCTCCCTGCGCACATCTGTAACTGCGTACGAGTCGCACAGTGTGCTCTGCGCAGAAGCTGCCTTCCAGCTTCGTTCAAGAGGCCTTAGCTAATTGGAGCTCCAGGCTTGTGGGTTGTCAGGAAGGAGAGCCTGAAGGTGCTGGCGTTGCCCGTGAACCCCAACGGGTGCCGGCTGCGCCTGGGGGTGCGAGGGGCGTGGGAAGGGCCGGGATGTCCCGGTGCACGCAGATGTGCGGGGCTGA
>NW_010564900.1:0-493 GCF_000687285.1 Phaethon lepturus
GCGGTGTGATCGCAAGCCGGGTCTGGGGCACCAGCACCCCTCCGGCCAAACTCCTCGTCCTCACCCCCATAACCCTCCGACGGGACGGGGGCAAGGGCTCTGCTCCCACCGCCCAAGGCCCTAACCCGGAGACCGATGCCCGGGTGGTGTTTGGCTTTCGTGTCAAACCTTCGCAGGACGAGTGGGTCCCCAGAGCGGCCGCGGGGAGAGCTCCTTGGCACGGCCCAGCACCAAACACTTCGGTTTTGGAGCAATCCAAAAAATCCTTGGGACTCACCTGCAAAAGAATTGGCTATAAAGTACGTGCAAAAAGCTAGATTCTTTGATCATTCTCATCTTTACTGAGGTTTTTTGGGGGGGTGGGGTTTTTTGTCACCTCTCCATTTGTACCATCACAGGGGTTGCAGTGGTCTCAGTAAGAGATCTTTCTTTCTGTACTTTAACAGTTATAGTCCGGCAGTCTGTGCTGTGTGGAGGAGTGGCTGCTTTACGC
>NW_010564900.1:553-2986 GCF_000687285.1 Phaethon lepturus
AACCCGTAAAATCAAGGCCCAGTTGACTCCTTTGAAATTGGTCAGCCATGAAGCTGTAGGGGAAGAACTGGAAGGTGCAGACTAAGGAGCTTTACTGCAAACACCCCCCAAGTGTTTTTTGTTTGGTTTTTGGTTGGCTGGTTTTGTTTGTTGGTCGGGTTTTTTTGTTTAAGTTAAATTACCCTGTCTACAGAACTGCAGAGTTGCCTCTAACATTCATTGCTTTTACTAAAAAAAATTGCTAAGCACAGAGCAAATTTAATACAGTGAAGCAGGTAAGTCCAAGAACCAGAAGGGTGGTGGGGTGGGGGGGTGGGAATCAAGTTTAAGAATGATAGAATGACTTTGAATATCCAGAGAATAAAACACTTGCTCCAGAGGAGCTGAACATGAACAAGTTTGTTCAGAATGGATACACACAGCTAAGTTAAGGCCAAGAGAAAAGGGGATTTTCCAGTGGTACCACTGACAGACGCTTGCAGAAGAGACAGTGGGAGCTGCCACAATTAAAAAAAAAAAAGGATAGTGAAAGCAAGCAGCAGAGAGTCTTTATGCTATTTTACATTTTGCTTTTTAAAAGGAAGACTGGCAAGTGAAGATTGAATTGGGGTGGGAACAATAATGCCACAAAAATACCCTAGCAAGGAATTAAGGGGCGAGCAGTTTGAAGGAGGAAGCACATCACTGCTTCAAGCACCGAAGGTCCCCCAGCAATGGGAGGTTTCACAGTGGGTCCCGCTCTGCAGCTTCCACGCTTTTCCTGAGGGCAGGGGGGAGGCTGAATGTACCGCAAAGCACCCTGCTGCCTAAAAATGAATGAGATAATGGGTATGCGAAGAGTAGAGCAAGATGCACTCTTCTTCAGCAGTAATTATTAACAGGTTACTGTATATTTTGTCCTGGTGATCTTCATTTTTCTCCTTCGCTTTTTTAATTTTTTTTTCTTTAGTTGTGAGTAGAAATGGTCTCACGATTCACATGACTAACTGAACTATAGTTTGACCTAACCCACGATAAGTTAAAACAATAAATACAAAACCCCTCCCAAAATTCTGAATTAGATCACCAATACCACAGCAACGAGCACCACACTAACGAGCTGGGAGAGACCTCACCTTCCAGCCCAAACTCAGTCAGATCAAGGCTTTATCGAGCAAGATTAAAGAAATCTTACTTCAGAAGAGAGGAAAAGCATAGCGTCGTTAACACTGGTACTGCACAGCAAAGGTGCTGGTGTAAACAGCATTTCGTTAGCTTTTGGTCTCATTTCTGTAACGATGCCAAGTTTTGAGAGTAATTGGTCTTTCCAGTGAATCACTGCAGGCTCAGCTCTGTCTCCCATTGCTCTTCATGAAATGTTCCCTCGTCACAAAACACCACCCAAATAATCACATTACCCAAAGACAATTAGATACTGCAAACAGATTTGGGAGCTTTATTTGCCCACCTGCTCTAGACAGAGCATCCCTGAAAACATGGCACATAGGCACCACGGTGGTTTTGACAAGAGTCCCACATCCCTAGGTCTGGGCAACAGTATTGTTATTCAATTGAGCCACTTTGGCTCTACAAAAAACACTGCCTACCAGATTTGAAGTGGCATGCAGAAAAGGGATTTCCAAGAATATTCAAGGTTTTTTTGGTTGGTTTTGGGTTGGGTTTTTTGGAAGTCCCCAGCTTTCCTGCTAAGTGGCAGGGCTGGATTCTGAAGACTTTTATTTCCCTTTGAGATGTCAGCAGTACACACAGTGATCTCTGAACTGTGACATTCTCTCCTCAGACACGTGTTTCTGCCGCGGCAGTATCAGGAGAAACAAGAGTCATGCATCAGCGACTCTCAGAAATTCAGTAAGTCAGATAAGAGGGTTTGGTTGTTCCTCTAGTGCTGCAGTACAGCTGGGAGAACCCCAGACACTTAGCCATCTACATACAAATGCTGGCTTAGTTTTCTAAAATCCTCTGTAGACTTGTTAAACACTTGCTCTAAGCTCGTGCGGCAGCAATAGCGCGCAGAGGGCAGGTAGATCTGGCAGCTTATAAGTGACACCCGCTGCCATTCCCTCCCTGGCCCCTCCACTGACCCCAGACCAGAGGCTCCTGCCTGGGGAGCTTCACATCTCCAAGTAGAGAGAGAGACCCGCTTCCTTGTGTTTAGCTCACTTCTGCTCTTCAATAACTCATTTTAAACACATCATACTCAAATAAAAATATGTCACAGAAAAACTACTTAAGTAATACAAAAGCAATTGCCATAAAGGTGATTTTACAATAAAAGACAGTAATATTAAGCAAGAAAATGCCTAAGGCCACTATAGCAATTGAGAAGTGTCTTAAAAAAAAAAAAGTCAGTCCTTCAATCCTTTTGTTGTACCACCAAAACCTGGAGCATCAATGTGCCTGGGGAGGAGCGGCTGGAGAGCTGCCCGGCGGAAA
>NW_010564901.1:0-2896 GCF_000687285.1 Phaethon lepturus
GTCAGCCAGAGGCCAGGAAAGCAGGGGCAGGTAGACATGCCTGGCCGCGCGCCCCGAAACAGCTTGCTAAGGGCCGTCGTCTGCCTTCCCCCGGCTCGTCCGCCAAAACCTTCGCAGCCTCGGCAAGTACGTCAGGTTAGGCGCGGACCTCGTCTTTGGTAGCAGCGTCGGTTTTGGCCGCATTAGGTAGACGCGTTACATCAGCCAACGTTTTTCTAAGTATTAGGCACACACAGGTACTTGTGCCAGGAGTTGTAGGGTATTCATCTACTTCTTAGGTTGTCTTTAAAGCATATTCCACAAGCTAGTAGAGCTTCAGCGTTTGGGAGCCATTAGAGCAGAGGAAGAGAGTGTATTCTTGTAATGAGAAGATGACTAAATTTTGTAGTGGCGAGACGGCCTCTATTTAGCGCAGCTTCTGGAGAATGGTATGTTTTCCCCAGACTTAGGGGTAGCTAACGGAAAATGGGTGACACCTGGTGGCCGATCCTACTCTCCGCTATTGATCGAGCCTTCTTTCATAAGGAGTCGATCAAGATCAAAGTGAAAAAATACGTTTCTTCTTACTTCTACAACCTAGTAAGTTAAAGGAAGAATAGGTGTAGCTTGTAATAAGTTTGCAGAACTTAAATCAGTATCTGTCACGATATTCTTCACGTGCCATGAATCATAAGAAAATGGTTACACACAAAAAAAAACCCCACCCCAAACCAAAATCAAGTAAATGGGTATGTTTTTGGTGACAGTTCACAAAAATCTCTGCTCAGTGCTATTCATTTTGAGTTTCTCCACACAGGACAGAAAATTGTGATGCGTACAATGCATGCTGAAGGATGCTTGTTTGTACCCACAAGCATCTGCAATAATGCTCTGCGATTTGGAGTTTCACTTTTCAGCCACCATTATGCTGTGTTCCCGGTTGGAAATGCTCACTGGCATTTAATAAGAGGTTAGGGATTTGGAAATTTTACAAGGCATTGAATGATCAAAGCCTTGGACCTCTTTCTGTGTAAGATGGGTAACTTAAAAGATCTGCTATGATTTGTGGAACAGGCTCTTGTCACAGAGAAACAAAGCAGGTGAAACAACAGCATCTACAGCACTTTCATTCTTTTCCATTTATTGTACTTTTAATTTAGGAAGCTCATATACAGGAGCTGACTTAACATTACAATCATTCTTGAGTTTGATATGTTTTGTTACAGAAATGTGAGATATCAGAAAATAACAACAGTTAACAGAAAACAACTGTTTTCCCTTCCTACTGAAGGGAACAGTAGACATTATTAGCTAACAGTTTGCAAACTGAAGCATACCAACCAGATCCCCCATTCAGAAATAGGAAGTTACTCCTCTTTTCTTACAGTATGTATATCTTGCATAGCTAAATGAAAAAGTATGGCAGAGATGAGAAAACTATGTGCATTGATTAAGGAAGTGAGAACTGCGTAGGAGAGTGGGCTCGCTGCTCGAGGTGTGTTCCTTGGGGAAAGGTTAGGTTCTTGAAACATAGGGAGCAAGAGACTGAAAGAAGAGAGAACATAAAACCCTGCAGCATTAAAGTATTAGGAGAATCTTAGAGCAATCGGCACTTAGGTGTTTATTCCTCATTTTAGTGTATAACAAATAGGCCACCAATTATTCAGATTTAACTATCTCAGGCCTGCCGCACATTCAGCATTAAGCTCACACAGTTAAAGCTTCACCCATCTGCTTGCTCATTCTGCGCCCACAGGAAGAGAGTGGAGGTGGAAGGCCCCAGGTGAGGCTGATCGTGGACTATTAAGTCCTGTTAATGCAGTCAGGGCCCTAATGCTGGCGTCTTATCTTGCCTGTTTGTATCTCAGACCCACAGGCTCTCTCCAGCTCTCTGTGTAGAGAGACCACCCTTGGGTGGGTCCCTCTCCCATGGGAGGAAGGGTGTGGCAGTGCTACACTGCAATTTAGCACTGCACGTATAGCTGCGCTATACACAAGCAAACACATTCTGTGAGTCAACATTCAGTGATTAAAGAAGGTAAGTTGGTAGATCTGTTGGATGTGTGAAAACACCTGAATGTTGTATATGGCTAGGACTGAGGATCTTGGCTATACTTGTTGTTAATGGAGGACTTTTGGGTTACCCTGAGATCTGTCTTATTAATGAGGAAAACATTTATATTCCGGTAGGGACATTCAATATATCACCTTCTGATACTTTTTCCTGCTTGATTTTGTGTCCAGGAGTTACAGGTACAGCCCTGCCCTGAGTGGATAACAAAAACTCTCTCATGTGATTGTGCAGCCAGTCACACCAGATTAGTACAGAACTTGGGCACTCGTTCTAGAGTTCTAGGTTAAGAGGTCACATCTGTACTAACTTCTGCTTACTTACTGTAAACTCAACATAAAAGAACAGGAGTAATCCTTAAAAGACATTGAATGCAGTGGGACTATTTAAAGAATGCCTACGTTGTGAGACCAATTCTTTTGCACTTTTCTATACTGATTTTTGGAGAATTCTGATTATGGATCAGCAGTGGATGATCACCTGAAATATAAATGCACAGAAGTCACCAGTGCTAACTCCAGAATTGCTTAATGTCACTTTTAAAGTAGTATACTTGTTGCATTTTCCATCTCTGTTTGTTCAAAGAATAAACTACTGTAACATGGAGAAACACATCTAGAACATAGAAGAATTCTGTGACTATTCACAGACAATACCTATGTAAGTTTTTCCTTAGGGAGGTATGTGTAAGCTGTATTTCTCTTTGACTTGTAACGCTGTATAATGAATTACAGCACACCTATAATAAAATTTAGTTTGCATTTCCTGATAGCCAAATCAGTTATTATGAAATATATATTATTAGAGAATATAGATATAGAAAATATTTTTAATATAGAAAACTCT
>NW_010564901.1:2907-5687 GCF_000687285.1 Phaethon lepturus
ATTCCTGCATTTGTTCCAGTTGGTAACCCGCTCTTGTCTCAGGTAGAGACATAGTGTTACATCATGTTCTTGGATCACCACAGCAGTAAAGTACTTGGGATAGGAACTAGAGAGCATCTGCATCTCCTTCAAAGCCCTGTTGCCTGGTCTCTGGAAGGTCTCCATCCCCTTGTGCAGGGTCTTACCTTCTTTTGTAAACCCCCCATATATTCATCTGAATAAAGCGTTAGTTGTTAGCTTTGTGATACTAAGTGGACTCCTTGGTGGTAGGCTGAGTATTTCATTATTAATGTTGAACATGACTTCAATAAAATGAAAAGGGAGAAGAAGTAAAAGAAGAACGAAAAACTGAAATTTGAACCAGAGATAAGAAAAAAAAAAAGACCTTCCTGAAAAGTATCTTTGTCTCTCTGCTGCCAAACACAATAACTGTATCTTGAGGCTTCCAACATATGCTTTTAAAGCTTTCTGTTTGATGTCTCCCTCAGCTTTATTGATACAAAGGAATTTACTGCAAAATGATAACCGACTCCAACCTCTGTGCTAGAGATCAGAAAACTTATGTGTTCTTGTTCAAGAATGTATCTTTCTTTTTTGTTTGATTGCTCTAATTTCTCAGGACCTCATCTATGTGTTTTGAAGTACAGTACAACATAACTCTGAAGAGCTGCCATATTCAACCCTAATAATATTCTGATCACAAAGTGAAATCTTGAATAGTCACCCTTTCCCTCTCTTTTGCTCCTTATTCACAATTCGAAGTTGCTAGATAACCTTGTTTTAACACTGATTAAATATCAGAAGAGTAGGAAATAGAATATGTTCCTGTCCTTTCCCCATATTCAGGTAAACCCCCTGTTTTTTAACATGAGTAAAACTTTGCAGTTAGTATCCTTCCCACCAAATTTTTATGGATATGAAAAAGTCAGATTTTTAAAAGGTATTATAAACTGTCCAGTACCAAAGAGCAAACCCATAAATTATTATTTGACTCTTGCCTTTGAAGGTTTTATTCTGTCCTCTGTTCATAAATGTAACAACTGGGCTATAAAATTTTCCATCATCAGAAAACATTGATCTATATTCCAACAGATCTTCCATTACCACAAACCTTGTAAACATAAATTGAACACACATTTCCATTAACTTTGCACTGAGTTATCAAACAGGAAACAAAGTCTTGTTTTTAGATACCAAACCAGACATTTCTAATAGGTATATAATGTATGCAATAAGTGTGCGAAGGATCTCCCTATTTGCAGGAAATTATTTGAGATTTCTTTTCAGACATCACAGTTGTGTTTCAGTGCAAACTGGCATGTAATTGTAAAATTCCATAGGCACAGTATAAATCTGGCAGAGCTGATTCTCCACTGTCTTCTTCCCTTCATAGTAATTAGTAAGAATGCTCATATTCTACATCCACCTTGCACAGTTTTGAATGACTGCTCAAAGTGCAAGAGATAACTCTGTGTTCTCATTTGAATGCAAACTGAAATTGCATCATGATTTATTTTAGAGATTTCATTGGACCTGGGGGAATTAAAGACTTTCCTGAGGAAAGAAGTCACTGGCCACTCATGGAGATTTGCCAAAGAGACTGCAGCAGATAAATGATTAAGGTATCAAAGGAGAAAGACTAAGAAAGAACAAAGGCAGTTAGGACACAGTAGAAAATCTGGATGGGTTGTTTGTATTGGTGTTCACTATTGAGGTAGTAACTCCAACTGAAGAATCTATAGAAAAGTTTTTAGATTGAATCAATAAAATTAACAGTACCAGGGCTTGATGGTATTTGTCCAAGAGTTTTGAAGGAACTTTATGTAGGAAGTTTCTAAGTGTTTGTCTCTGCTACATTGTCTAATCAGCGTCTTCATAATTATCGGAAGCATCAATTTCAGAGAGGTCTGTAGTGTTAACTCTGTAAATTGGAAACGGATGGCTTAGTCTGACTTCTGTTCCAATGAATCGTTAGGAAATACACTTAGGGTATATATATATAGATAGCATATGTACAATAGGTTGATATCTATATGTGATCATCTTCTACAGAGGTAAACAATAAGCTCACAGGTTGGTTTGTTATATGAAGGAGTCAGTAACCATCTCTCTGACCTGGGTAGTAGTCTCTATTCAGTTATCCATAAATTTTTCACAAAACCTTGAGCCAAATGCTTACTGTCACTAAATAAATGAGATTGTCATGGGATATGTCATAAGATGCTTAAAAGATAGGAGTAGAAGAAGATAGAAAAAAAAAATAGAAATAAGGATATGGGATCATTTGTTGCCGTGGAGGGAGTTTATCTTTGTGAATCTCTCAGGACCTTGTTTTGTGACCTTGCTTTTCAGCATATTTTTAAATTTTTAGGGAAGGAACATTGAGGTGACAATTGCAGATGATATAAAGTTGCCAAAGATAATAAAGTCTAAATCTGCTTGCAAAATGTTGCAGAAGGATACTGTGATACTACGTGACAGGAAAATAAAACAGCAGCTATTATGTAGTGTTGATATTACTTTGCATGGTAAATGCAAAATTACATTAAAAATGAAATGTGACAGCCTATATAACCAAATGAGCTTTTGATATTGCTAATCAGGAATGAGAATGTGAAATTACTTTCAAGAGTCTCTGAAAATATTGGCTCAATGTTCAACAGTGATAAAAAACCCAAGAATGTTGGGAATTATTAAGGAAGGATTTATGAACATAAAACATCCCTATGTCTCTATGGATCCATGGTACACTCAGATTTGAATCTGACAGTTCTCTTTCC
>NW_010564901.1:5718-43160 GCF_000687285.1 Phaethon lepturus
AGCAATAAAGGATGATAAGAGTGATCAGAGACTCTGAATTACATCATATGGGAGGAGATGAAGCTGACTAGAAATTAGAGGAGGACTTGGGAAAGAGGTGATAAAGATTGACTAAAACAAGATTATGAAATCACAGATCACACAAGGATGAACAGGGCAGAATTGTTCAGTATTTGTCACACAACTGTGGCACCCAGTGAAACTTTGAATAGAGGATTTCAAACAAATAAAATTAAATACTTGTCCAGGCAAAATCTAAGTGAAGTTGTAGAATCTTCAGGATTTTCTGGAGGCCAAAAATACAAATGGATCCAAAAAAGAGTTACATAGTTCAAGGATAAGAGGTCCTTTAGCAGCTGTTAAATAGGTAACAACTTTAAAGAACCTTTAAGTCTCTGTCAGGAAGCTGGGAAGATATTCCCTGGAGGCATCATTCTGTGTCTGTCCTGTTTCTTACACTGCTCACCGAAGCCTCTTCTCATGTTCGGTCTTTGAGATACTGAGCAGTTGGTCCTTCATCTGACTCAGTGCAGCTGTTACTATGTCCTTATTCCTTCCTTTTATTTACTAACTCATCTGGGGATGTCCTTCTTTTCTAAGGTCCAACTCCCTCACTTTAGCAGAAGTGACCTGAACAGGACATAATGCCTTTCCTTTATGGTGAAATTCAGCCTTTTGAAGGCGCAGAATAGCTCCAATTCAACAAGACCTAACAACTTGTAGATTCAATTCCTCTTTCCCGCTTTCATAGGTTCCCATGCAGCTCCTGGCATATTTTGAACAGTGAACTGGAATGACTTCAAAATAACAGTTTTAAAAAACATTCTGAAAACGTTACTCTGTTGTGTCCCATATGAACTTTATATGTATATATTTCCATGCCTCTTAGCCACCAGTATAGCTTCAGTCATTTCCTGCTGTTGTACTGCATCTGACAGAACTGTGTCTCCTGGACAAAATCTGGAAAATCTTGGTAGTGAAGAGTCAAATTCCTAATTTTTAGCTAATGTGCACCCTTATTGTTACAGTGTTGTTGTGGCCAATGTAACAGAGCAGTGAATTTGGAATACAGAGTATCTAGTTGGATCTCTGCTACATTATCACTAGTGTAGCAAAGGATTCCATGTCAAGGACAGAATGAAATCATGAAGTTAATTCTTTTTCAGCCTTAACTTAGTTAAATGTATCTGTATTTCTGTTCTTATTTGATACCCAGAACAAACACTAGGAGCCAATAATCCTTATTTTTGAGTCTGGTTTTACAGTTTGAATCATAGAATTGTTTAGGCTGGAAAAGATATTTAAGATCATAACTGTTCAGTTCTGATACCAATTGTGATTTCAGCATCAAGCCTCCTGCTTCAAGTGACAACACATCTAGGAAATACCCTATTTCCTATAAGTCTCCAGAACTTTTGACAGACTACACAATCTGGATAGTTCTGTTGAACATACCTGTAATTCTTCTTAAGTGGCCCTTAATTGTTCTATTTCCTTTAAAACATTTATTAACTTGTTCTTTTGAAACTCAAAAGCATATAAAGACTCAGAAATGTACCTTACCAAGTTTAGCCTTCTTTAGCGCTAAATGCATTATCACATAAGGGTGAAGAAAACACATCACGTAGGCAATCACTGCAATTGGCATCTTTTCTCTCTCAAGTAGCCAGGTGACATTTCACTTATGGGAACCGTTAAACCAGGGTGTTAAAAACAGATTTAGTTTACTTTTTTTTCTACTTAGAGAGCTGTTGTCACTATTTTGGCGATTAAATTTTGAAAGTGGGAGGCATTTGATTTATAGAAGACACTAAAGTGGAGACTGCTTTATAAAGCTAAAAAGGACTGATTATAAAACTTCACAAAAAGGAAACTGTTTTCATCAATTTATGAACTGTGACAAAACAGTCTTTTGCTTCAACAGGGGATAGGTGAAGCTTCTGTTATTATTAGAAACAAACTCAAGCTGTGAGACTTAGATCATCAGCTTTGAACATCCTCTTCTCCTCAGCCCCTCAAATGAAGGAAATTTTATGTAGCGTACTGACTGATTGTAGTGTACCCCATGTCTGAAATCCTGGAATATTTTCCAGCACTAAGAAATTATTTACCATCAGTCTTGTCTGTTATTTATGAGACACACAATAAAGACAAGGTTCTTGACTGTAGAATTACCACATATGAGAGCTTGTCTATAGGCTTTCTGCTGGTTAAGCAGATCTAGTAGGTCCCCATTGGTCATTTGGTAATTCCAAAATCTAAAAGGTTGAGAGTCCTGTGGTCAATGAATTCCAGGCTGATGTGTATTTATATTGTTATTCTGTGTTATTAATAAAGAAAAAAATCAAGTTGCCTAAGGTCTGGACAATACTGAATATGAGTTTGTATTGTTTGGTGGTAAATTAAAGTTTTACTGGAATTGTAGTTACCAAATAATAACTAAATTTTGTAGATTACCCTAAATGATGTCTCCTTAAAAGTGATTTAAAGTATCATCTGGAAAAATTTAATCTGACTTTGAGAATCTTTTAGGTGCTTGCAGTTGTCTGGAGCTGTTGACATTTTGCAATCTGTAGCCCCGCCAAGTTTGTACAACAAAGACTATATGTGCAGTCTTTCAAGCACTGCGAAAGTCTCAGAGGAATGCTTATCCATCTGGAATTTCAGTGACCTCTCAGTCTTCTCATCTTGTTACTGGACTCTTCTGCAAATAGGCTGTATGTGAATAGGATTCCTATTGCAAAAAGAGGAAAAGCACCTTTACTTTTATGTTTTTTTGAGTTTGGTGCTTGACTATGCAAAGTTCAGCCCAAAGTCAATACTCACTTAACATATTTAGAATTGACAAAATACAATGGAGTTTCTAAATTGACTCTTACAAGAATTTATTAAATTAAATGTCTTACTTACTAGAAGAATTATCACATCTTCTCTATTCTACAACTGCCTTCTGTCTTTTACCTTCTCCTCCCTAAAATCTCTTGTTATTGTAATGTATTTTCACTCTGTGGGAGTGAAGATCTTTTAACAAAGGACTGTTTCTTTTTTGCAGATATATAATACAACAGGCTTTATAGAAATGGACTACACTGTAAAGTATCTTAAACTTACCAGACAGACTGCTTTCTCTGAGTTGCTTTTCTTGAACAGGGACATGTTATGCATGACAAAAAAATATTTGAAGAGAAATTCTTATGAGAAAGGAAGAATTCTGTACAAGGTCTCTTAAAATAATAAGCTACATAATGGTAAATGCATCCACTAGACATGCAGCGAGTCATTTGACCTTATGCATATGCCAACCTACAATACTGGAGCAAAAGACATAGTAGAAGAATTTACATGTGCTGTGAGAGAAGTCTTGCACTAGGAAGTCAGAAAGTGTAGGCTTCCTGAAGGGAAAAGATTTCCTCTGTCAGGCAACCCATTTAAATGGAAAGTAGTCTAACTGGAGCATGGGAGAGTCTTTTGTTATTCAGAAAGGTAGTCCTTTAAAAAACAAACAAACCAAAAAACAACCAAAAAACCAAACCAGCCAACTTAAACCTGCAAATGTGAAAAATAACAATACATCTTTATTACTTCACCGAGGTCTGCTCCCTAATAATGTATAGATATTTTAAGACATACATCTGAGAAGTCAAAGCTGGATTAGTTATACTGGCTTTCTGCAACTGTAAAATTCAAATTCTTCAGGATCACTAAAGAGGGTGAATTGCATCTCTCTTATCAAATAAGAAGTATTAACAGAAAAGGTCTCAGGAGGGGATATCCATCAACACGCATGAATTCAGGGAAGTTTTGATTTAAGTAATGAATACTGACTTCTTCCAAGAACCAGGCTTAATATGAAAAAAAAGTCAACTTTTCTAAAATTGTTCTTTTCTTTGTCTTTACCCTCTAACTTCATTAAGTCATTTAAAAACCTCCGTTTCCTTCAGTGTTCTGTCTTGTACTGTCACTTCTGCTGTTACCAGGATCTGCCACCTTTGGAAGAAATTCTACATTGTAGGTGGCCAATACAACCAGGCATCAGTGTAAGATTCTACAGTGAAGCTTAAGGAAGTCACTTTCTAACATATTAAGATCCCAGGCTATTCAAAGCTTTGTAAATGTGATAAAAAACAACTTGAACTGCAGCCAGAAATGAACTGGGACCACATGTGGAACATGATGCAATGAACTTACAGCAGTTTGTCCAGTTTAATCAATGTTACTTCTACATGAAAAGTCTTCTAGAAAATGGCCAGATAATTTTTCTTCTGGAATTCAGGTGTTCTGTGGATTGTCCAAATACTGAAATAGGCCTGTATCTCTTTTTTTTTTTTCTCCTTGCTCTTTGCCATCGGACAGTCTCCAAATCCAATTCTCATGTCATTCCAGTCTTTGACCTACACCAATCTCTGTGGATAGGAAGTATTTAAACATATTTGATTATCCCTGGAGATATATCCCAATGTCAAGCAGATGCAGTCAAGCTTTTGAGTTTTTTAGTACAGCTGAAAGCCTGGAATTTTAATGTATTCCTAATTTGGTCCCTGGCTTCAAATGACTTCCCTCTCTGGTTTCCTTAGGCATTCTAGAATATATTTCTCATAGGCATTTATCTCTCCTAGGCCTAACAAGCATGATATACAGGGAAGGACTGGGTGGCTTCATCCAAACATGTGGAACTGAATATTGACCAGATTTATAGCTGAGATAGTATTTCAGCATCAAACTTCTAAATATCTTTTGTTATTTATTGCTAGAGAAGGATCATTGGACAAAACCTTTTACTATAGACTCCATCAGCTGTGGTTGGAGGGGTGGGACTCTTTCAAGTTATAACCCATTGAACCTTAGCAACCCCAGAGGCCCTAGAGGGAATCATTTAGATCTTAGCAAGCTGGAAAATGTGTATGTTTAGGAGTGGCAATGGACTACCATTAATTTACTGTGTGTAATCACATTATATATTTTTAGGTTACCAAGGTAGTTTAGGAGAGTAGCAGATGATTTTGGACATACTTGCAGTTTAAATAAATCTGGCTAAATAATATATAAGGTGGTGGTTTGAAGACTTGTTTTTTCAAACTCGTTAGGAGCTAGGGTTA
Source organism: Phaethon lepturus (assembly GCF_000687285.1). Taxonomy (NCBI): domain Eukaryota; kingdom Metazoa; phylum Chordata; class Aves; order Phaethontiformes; family Phaethontidae; genus Phaethon; species Phaethon lepturus. The sequence goes on from NW_010564901.1 coordinate 10,815, forward strand.
TTCACAAGTGACAAAGGCAAATATTCAACCAGGAGAGCCAGTTTTTAAAGAAATGTCATCTTTTTATGTGTATTACAGGGAGATAGATCAATGAGATATAGGATGCTAGCAGGAAAGAAAGTATTTTTCGTATGTTGGCTAATTTACTGTTAGATGTTGCCTAAAAATACTGCAGGTCAGGTTACATCAGGTAGATGAAATGCTTGCTTTAGTAAATCTAATCTTGCCCTTGCCTGCGGAAGCTGGGGTTGAAAAGGAAGGACGGTACCAATAGTGTAGGAATTACCAGACCCATCCTATCAGTTCAGATAGATGTAACTGCAGATGATTGTGGCAGACATAAGGCAAGATTCAAACTGCTCTTCCTTCAGAAAGAACTTGTAAAGTGACCACAGTTCTAGCCCATAGACTTAGATGCTCTGTGATGCATTGGTGGGCCTTTGACAATTTTCTGGAGACCTCTAGATTGGTCTTTTACAATAAAAGGTGTTTAAAAACAGTAAAGTCCCTTCTGAAAACATACACACAACTTTTAGTTGTCTGTTTTATCAACATTTCTAGATTTTCATGTCCCTGAAAACCCCCCATATAACCCTCTCTTGTGACAATGTCCTATATGAAAAGAGCTGCTAAAATAGAGACTACTTTAACAGCAAACTATGGATAAACAACACTGACTCCTGTCTACTTAGAAGCCTGTGAGCATTTCCCTTTTAGATGGCATATTTGTTTTAGAGATACATATGTACTGCAGATAACCCAATGCACGTTGTATTTAAAATGTTTATTTTACATTTGCTTTCATGGAAATTAATCAGAAATGCACTCATTTATATGTACTTATTCAAAAAAAGTCAGAAAGTTTTTCATTCTCCTGTTGTGTTACTTGCACATACAGACTTACAACAGATACAAATAGAAAAGACCAGTCAGGGCATGTCTATCCTGCTGCAAATGTAGAATCTCCTTCTCCCACACAGTATATTTGCTAATGTTTTGTTTTATCAGTTTTTAAGAACTTTCCAAATTCTTACACTTTATTGAGCTTGACATATCATATTTAACTGATATGCTGGAAACTGACAGCTCTCTCTTTGCTCTTACATCATTAATTCCTTCGTTTTCAGTTTCAGTTAATTACTTCCAGTTGTTTCCATTTACAGAACTTTGAAAAATTACTCTTATGTATTGTTTGATCTTTCAAATATTTTGGGAAATGACATGTTGTAGTATAAAATACAATGCTAATAACCTTCAATAAGTTGCTAATTTGTCTATGAAAACATACTTGTTCTTTGTATTTCAAATTTCTGTACAAATTACTTTTTCCTAACTGTTGCCTGGATATTCTTTCTCATTTTCTACTTCTGCTGCTCTTTCTTCCCACTGATTAAGTTCAAATGTCAGCAGGGATTAATAGCTGACTCCCTTCAAGGGAGAAGATGTCAGATTTTGAATAAAAATAAGGGTTCCAGAGAAGGAAATATGACTACCCATTAATAGAAAGGAAATATGAACTCACAGTCATCTGACATCTCAATGATTTTTGTCAGAGTTAGAGAGAGTTCGGATGGTTTGCTGATCTCTGTGGGACATTCTGCATAATCTGCTATAAATCATGGAAAAATAATTACAAAGTAGACTGGAAATGACGTAAATCGAGTTATTCCAAGATCAGCAGATTGTTGAGCAGTAGGTCCAGAAATGCTAGAATCACAGTAAAACATTACTGCTACTCTTTTGGATAGCCCTTTTCAGGGGAGCTGACATGCAAAATACCAGCAGGAAACATGAATTAAAGCAGTATCTTTATATGAGTGATTGTTGCCATTCAAGGCTGGTATTCAGAATTTACTATAGGAGAGCTGGTAAATCCAGGTCATGGACTCCATGATTGTTCCAAATGGCTTTTAACATGTGATCTTAAAAATTGCTTTATCATCCTCATTAGTCATGTGTGAATTTGAAATCATCGGAGAGCTTGTACGTAAAACTTTAACAACATTAGTGCCACAGAGTCCAGCTTTTACTCTTTGTTTCAGTCTTAATTTTGAAAAACAGTTTTACTGCTAAGCTTGTTTTTAGTTTTTTTGTTCTTTGGCCAAATTAGATTTTGAACCTGTCAGCTGTGACTGTGTCCTGTTGAATATCAATCACAAGGGAAGGGAGTCTGTTATGCACAGAATAGGAAACTATGTAAAGGATAATAGCATCTTTTGCTTCTGAGTATAAGCTGATTGTCAAAGTGGGAAAGAAATATCCTTATGAGTATCATTGCATAATTGCTTATTGCATTATGAGGATTTGCACCTTCCTCTGAGATAAAGACAGAATATCAGGTTTGATAGACCAGTAGTCTGATCTGCCATGACAACCCTTTATGTTCTGATACATGTGGCCTGTCAGTGTCTATAGAGAAAAGATAAAAAAATAAGCTATTGCTGAGTGAAGACCAAGGCACATGGAAAGACATTTCTAAAGAAACAGTTTTCAGTTGTCAGTATGCAGTGAACCACCATTGTGGATATGAAGCAATACGTGGCAGCAATCTGCACAGAACTATTAACCATAATCACTAGAGTTCACTATTTTATTTACTTAGTTATACTAGAAAGCGTTGCTATATGAAATAAAGGCAGCTCTTTTAGGGAGACAAAACTTAACTGGGAAACTCTTTGGGGTTGGAGTAATTCACAGATTAGCTGTAGTTATGCCATTGGTAAAAATTTCTCAGTACTTCACAGAAAAATATTTAGAATCAGAAAAATTGATTGGCAGGTCCTTAATAATGCATTTCCTGAGGCATATGCATATAAATACATATGGAAGTTGGTCATGTAGGTGGTGTCTGGTGGACATGGCTGTTTTTCTCTATTTAAGACCTGTTAAGGGTCTTTGTAATTGGAATGTAATTGCATAAATATATGTGTAGATGACTTGGCTATTTGAAGAGCTCAGCTCTGTGAGATGCTGAGTGCTGTAAGGTCCTGCCAACTCTTAGAACAGAGTTTTACAAGGGCTGTATAGGATTTGCATCTGCTATATTGTACTATCTAGATAAAAACATACATTTTGTATAATAGCCTACCTCCTCTGACAGAAAGGAAAAGACTCCATGTCTTTATTTGGCTGTATTATTTCTTACAGACCTAAGTTGAATCCAGCTCCAGCATTTGAAACTGAGCAAATTAAACAAAACAAAAGACATCACTGTTGTAGCTGATTTTACTTTTGAAGTGATCTATTTTTGTTATAAACAGAACAAAATAAATCCTGCATCAGATACCACATTCCTTAAGGACTGGCAGCTCCTGCTAACTACATGGTTTGAGGAGGAATGAAGGAATAACAAAAATAAATGCCTGAAAAACATTGCAAATTCAAGGACTGATGAATAGCGAATCTTACTTAGGGCACTGCTTTGCTACCCGCTTTTCAGAGACCAGAGAGGTTCTAGTTTGTCACAGGAGGTTTCCCTCAGATACCTCCTGTTTGATGTGACAGTCTGTTATTTCTTTTTGTATTGTACTTGCTTCAGTCAAAGAGTTCATGCTATGTCCTGTCATGTTGTCCAACCATGTCTTCAGAGACTTCACAAATGGAACATGCAACTGCCTGTTCTGGAAAGACTATGTACTGAAAATGACGCTTAAGAGGAGGATTTGATTTTAACTTGTACTAGCAGATATTTGGCTTGATGAAGAAAACAAAAAACCTCTTCTGTCATAGAGACTATTTGCATATTCCTTACAGGCAAGTGCATTAAAAATTATAGCAAATGAATCAGTTTTACAATATTTATTTTAAAATGAATGGTTTTACACATTATAAATGCTTTAGGGACATAAATAATAGATAGCAGGTGCTATTGAGGAATCTGACCCAATTACTTTTATTCTTTTTAGGTTTTTTCCATCATTAAAATTAAGAAAAAAAATTTTTCATGTATTTTTAGTTCTTTTTTATTATTCTTGATCTTTTTAAACCCTTTACAAAGATACAGTAAAACTTCTGTTTCAGAAGTACATGTACATAACATGTTATTGCCTGGATTTGACACAGGATTAATTGTCCAGGGCTGAATGCTGATGTACCTTTTGATTTTAGAATAATGGAATTCAGTGCTTGAATAATGGAATTCAGTGCCTAACTCTTCCACAGAAATTACGTATATGACCTTTGTCAAGTCAGTTTGGCCCTGGTCCAGCAAAAAAATTAAACATTTGTCTAGTAAGAAACTAACATTTATATACTTGAAGGTACATCAAGGTGTTAATTGCACTGTGCCTCTGTTTCTCTCTTCCTCTTAGTTTTTATAGTTTAGACAGTAAAAGCCCAAAAGACCTTTCAGTGTGTATAAACAATATCTAGCACAACAGAGTTCCTGGTCCCTGCTGATTTCAAGGAAATGCTATTACACATCCTGCTCACTGCACTCCCGTTGACCCTAATGGAAATGTTTGCATGAATAATTTGAGCTCTTTGTATATATTCACATAGGAAAATGGTATTGCCCTGGGAAAAAAAGAATGGGTCCTCCTTTCCTTGCCAAATACGCCCTCTTCATTGTAGTAGGTTTGATCTCTCAGTGTAGCTTTTTATTCTCTGACCTCAGTGTCAAAAACCTTTTTTATTTTCGTTGGGTTTTCTTTAACTTCTTCCCAGACGTCTGATGAATCCAATGGCAATAAAAGTCAAATAAAGAAATTTAGAATTCTATTAGAAGCCACGGAAACAATTCCTGGAGCTGTCCATTGGCTTAAATAACTAAGTAATTTGCCAAAAAGATATCTAATGGACTGTTTTAAAGGTAAAATCAGCTACAGCAGTGGTGTCTTTGTTTTTCCTGCCTCATTATCTCAACATATACATTGTTTTAGTGCTGTCTTGTATGGATGTATGTGCAGTTCAGACCTCTGTAAACCTTAAAGTATCAGGTACTAAAGAATGAGTGAATATGCTGTTTGAGTATGTACCATAAAATTATATACATGTGTTATGAAATATTTTTATAAATATAAAACCAAAGGAAAAATCAAGAAGTACAAACCAGTTTAAAGCTCAGTTAAAATGAGAGTTGGTCCAAATTGTCAATGAAATTTTCATAATTCATGTTTATAAATCTGAATTCTGTTAATAATTCTGTATTTTTTTAACTACGTATACTAAAAGTGTCTCTAAGGTGCAGTCAGATTCTATAGCGAGAGCTTATCCCAGTTAGAAATGCCCATTAGTAAAAATCATTTATACACTTATACACATGCAAATCCCTGTTTGTTTATATACAGTTATGCCTCTGGAACAATTATGAAACAAAAGAAATGTATGGAATGAGACTAGGTGAGAACAAGAAACAAATTCTTTGCACCTCAGCAAATAATTTGCCTTTGTGCACAAGCACTCCAGTTCCATGCATTTCTTTGGACCCCTTTGTAACATATTCTGTAATAGAACAGATAACTGAGTGAAAATAGCAGTCTCCATTCTGCAGAGAGGAATTCCCTTGGTTCATTGGCTCCCTGAGGCAGGTATTCTATTTTGCCAAGGGGATAGGGACAGCTGAGTGCTTCTGGGTGGGACATAGTGAAGGAAGTTATACCTGCAGGGAAAGATGGGGGAAGAAGGTGAGCGAGTGTTCTTCCAACAGGGCTTGTCAAGCAGAGTGTGACTACTCCTCCAAGAACTGCTGTATGTCAATGATCTGGATGCTTTCCCTTTAAATGTAAAACAGCAGCTCCAGTGGAGAAAGTTGCCTGAACTGAGCAATTTGTAGAAACAAATGGTTCAAGAAAGACTAAAAAAAAAAAGGAAAGAGTATAAAAGAAGAGTCTAAAAATGGGGGAAAAATGAAGTTGCAGGAAGATTGCATCATTCTCTCAAACTATACTGAATGAACAGGTACCTTGGTCAGAGATGACAGCAGCAAGCCCTCTGTCTCTGTAACTTCTAGCCTCTACGTATAAAGATGTATGTGCTGGAATATTACTTACTATCATAATTTTATTTTAAAAATTAATCTAGTTCTGGAGTTCTGCTAATGAATCTGATATACTTAAAGATAGCGCTGATGCAATTTATATCTTCAGTCTTACAGTTTGGACGAAACCCCTAACTGCTGTTTATTTGATACTTTGTTCTCTTACTAGCCAGCCCTTTGGCATAAACTAAGATATGAAACAACATCCTGAGCTCCTAGGAGTGCTCTAAAATATTATTGTCAACATCTTCTAATTGAGTAGCCTTGTTGGCCATACTCTTGTCTTTGAAAGATTCTCTCAAACTGTAATCAATCTAGGAAGTACAGCTGGATCAGCACGGCACTATTCCATGGATATTAACAGATCAATTAGGCCCTGCATCTATGGAGTACTTTGACCCTACCAGTCATTGCCTGTCTTGTTTTTTTTTTAAACCAAGCAATGTTTCTTTCAAATACAGAAAATTAAATTTTGCTTGCCCCAATTTCTTTTGCTTGCTATGCTTTTGAGACTAATCCTGACCATTGTGTATTTCCCAAAATGCACTTTCATGAAAGTCCTTCAGTTAATTAAACACTGACAACTTTCATGTTTTTCCTTCACATACTGGCAGCACTGATGTGCTGTCCTTGAAAGCATACACAACATGTAAATTAGTATGACAACTTCTCTGAAAATCAAGGTTCTTTTAGTCAACTGAAAGTGCATGTGGCTCCTTCTCTTCTTTGTCTGCAGTTTGAAAGCATTTGCTATGGCTTTGGAGGTGTACTGGGTGTGGCTGGGAGAGTTAATTTTCTTTATAGCAGCCCATATGGTGCTGTGTATTGAATCTGTGACTAAAACAGTGTTGGTAGCACACCAGTGCTTGGCTATTGCCCAGCAGTCCTTGCACAGTGGCAAGGCTTTCTCTTTTTCCCCACTCTGCTCCCTCAGCAAATATGCTGGGAGTGAGCTAGATGTTGGGAGGGGACACAACCTGAACAGCTGGCTCAAAATCACTAAAGGGATATTCCATGCCAGATAATGTCATGCTCAGCAATAAAAACTATGGGAAGGGGGGTTTTGAGATGGCCATTGCTCAGAGACTGGCTGGGCATTCGTGTATTTGAGGGAAGTGGTGAGTGATGGCCTTTGCATCACTTGTTTTGGGTTTTTTCTTCCCCTTTCTTTCACTTATTAAACTGACTTTGTCTGGACCTGTGAGTTTTCTCACTTCTGCTCTTCCTAATCTCTCCCCCATCCTGCTGCTGGGGTGAGTGAGTGAGCAGCTGTGTGGCACAGCTGCTGGCCAGGGTCAACCCACCACAAAAAGGTATGGGTGGGAATGGGGAAGAAAAGGAGGGCCCTCATTGTTACAAAATTTTAGACTCTGTCTACTGTCTGGAAATATCTGTATGGATAGTTTACCTGACGAAACATGAGAAGCCCTTGACTGTATTACTGTATTATTTACCAGGAGAACTTAAGAAATCTTCTTAACATGCAGGAAACCACCATTTTTGTGGTTTGGGTTCTGACAATGTCTCCAGCAAAAAGAAGTAGTATTTTATAGCAAGAAAAGTATATGAACACCATAGTTGTAGACCAGGAAGAGGCTTGAGATAGAGCATGTTATATTTGCATAAACTTACCTGTTAGATAATTTAAAAATTGGTATTAGTGTAAGAATTATAAACAGACTTGAGGAATGGTCTAAAGGACAACAATTGGTATTAGAAGGTTATGCTGAAAGCAGAAATATAATATTGGAGAAGGAATAATAATGAAATTGAGGCAGTAACCAGTTTTATTTCCTATCTTTGCTAAGAACTAAGGTATAAAATGATGCCCTAAAGATGGAAAAGATTGAATTTGCCAGAGGGAGTTGCACATGTATGGGAAGAGCTTAACTACCTTGCTTGTAGAAAGGGATTTCAATTTAGTGATATAAAACGGGAAGTCCTAATTTAGGTGGATAAAAACAAGAATGTTTGCTATCGGCTGGATGATTACCTGTTCAAAATGCCAGTAGCAGAAACATGACAGATCTGACTGTATGACGCAGCCATTAAAAAAAATCTTTGATGAGTTGGGTAGAGATAAGGATCCATGGATCCATCCTATAAGATCTAGACACAATACTACATACTGTTCTCACTATGTACAGGTGCTTGTGTTTGAGAAGGATTTATTAATATTGGAATATAAGCCAGAAAAAACCTGCAAAGGCAAACAGTCTAGGATGAAGTCTTCTTATCCTAAGAAAGAAGGAATAAGGTATCTTGTTTTGTTTAGCTTAACAAAGCAAGGGCTTAGAGGAAATGCAGTTGCTGCATACAGATAGGTTGTTTGAAAAACACCAGAGAGGGAAAATGACCATTTACCCAAAAGGAAAATTTGTCATAAGAACAAACTGGGTCATAATTACATTTAGGCAGGAAATCGGAAGTTTCTGAATGTCAGATATTTGAGGTTCTGCAATGTCCTTCCAGGAAAAGTAATGGGAGTAAAAATCCCTCTCTCCGCAACTAGCTTAGGGGATGTTCTTTAATCAGCTTATGAAAGAGTTTGTGTGACATAGCTGGCTGATAGCGGGAGCTGAATTTGTTAATTTAGGAAGTCCATTCTAGTATCTTGTCATATGTATTGATAGTTTCTTCTGTCTGCCAAAAGCAGGTTAGCACACTGTATGAGCTGTATGATGGATATTTATACTGTCTCACAGAGAGCTGTCATACTGTCAACATTATCTGTAATGAAACCACTCATCACTTGGAAGTCTCAGAAATGTCAGTTGTAATTGATATAACTCAATATTCAAATTTCCACGGCTGGGAAGTGTGTCTTATCTTTAATACTTAGCATTGGGAAGCTTTTAGCCTAACCAACAGACTTCACTTAAGCGCAATTTCTTTTTCAATTTTTCCATTTTTCTGGCCTATTGGACATTTTGACTCTAAAATAGAGTCTGAGACACACAAAATGAGATGTGAAGCTCATATAACCAAGAAGGCAACTGCAGCTTTTCCATTTAGTGTTTTAGTCAGACTTTTCCTTGGAAAGTATAGGCTATCTTAGAAAGGCCAAAATAAGTGCACAATGGCTGAGGAACTTTTTTTTTTTCCTTTTGTAGTAGACTCTTTCCTGTAGTACCACTGCTTAGTAATGTTCCCAAAGCAACATCCACTTAAATATACAGAGAGGGATTTACCTAAAAATCCCTAAAAATCCAAGGTCACTAAACTCAAAGGCTCTTGATTTACTCTATTACATCTGTTTATCAAGTTCAGTTATTTTTACGGAATGCCTTTTAGAGGGCAGCTGATGCTAGGTGTCTTTACTCTTTTGAGAGTGTTCCAGAATTGACAGTATGTCTGGGTTAAGGTCTTAGTCAAGTAGGGCTTTGAATATCTTAAAAGAAATTATCTTCTTTTCAGTTATGTAGAGGAATAGGGGAAACCTTATGAGTGACTAGGCAAGCAAATTGTATTGTCTCAGTTCTTTTTCCTCTCTGTAAAAAAAATTAGTAGAACCTCTTTTCTCTTCTGTTAAGATGTTCTGAGTAGAAGCACAGTCCACTGTCCTAAAGTGGTTTGTAAAAAGTGGACCATGTATCTGAGGAAAGCAAAAGGCATTGCCTTTGTAGGTGCTTGTCATGAGAATCTACAATGTTTTAATCTGCTGCTTTTGCCCACCAAGCAATCCCCTATGATCAGAGCAAATTCTTTTGCTTTTTATTTAAGTTGAACTTTTGGATGTCTCATCCACTGGAAAAACTTTCTTATTATGTCAAGTTGCTAGTGGTAACTTTTCTTGAGTTGAGGGAGATTTTTTTTTAACAATAAGTAGTTTAGTTTAAATAAATGGTGTACTTTAGATAAGGGGAGAAAGAAGTTAACGGATACATAGACCAGTTAGGTTATTTAAAATACAAGTTTTATTGTAAAGTAAGAAAATATTATCAGTGGCTATAGTCAGGAAGCGCAATGCTGAACAGCAGAAAAATTGACTTGTAAATAGGTCTTTGGAAGGTTATAACTCAGGTTACATATATTATTCATGTAGTAATAAAGCCTGGAATCTCCATTTGGAGATAAATATTTCATTGTGCAAGGCACTGCGCAGGTAAAATACGGGGGGGTGTTCTCTTTCTCAACCACCTTTCAATCTAATGAGAAAATGTATGCAACAAAGAAACAATGGGACTGCACCATAACAATGAGCGTTTTGAAATCATAGTCTAAGGTGTCTGAACACAAGACGGTATCTTTGCACTTTGAGTTTCTAAACTTTAGCGTTTCATATGTCCTATTAGTAAGACGTGTCTTTATTTTACAGGAACTTAATGGAATGTGCCTCAAAGGATGGGCAGATGCAAGCATGATGGGAGTTTTCAGGTAGGTCATCTGCAGATTTCCTATTCCTTTTAGGTCAGCTCTGTTAGATGATCAAATTCCACATCTATTTGCTTTGGTTTAGTTCAATATTTAGCATTCATTTAGATGGGTTATTTTTTTTTTCGGAGTCTTTCTAATACTAGAGAACAGCTAACACAGTGAGAGTCAGATGTGCGGTGACCCTGCTGAGTCTGATTCACCTGCTCATATCCTGTTCTCTCAATGATTTGCATGGATATTATGCTAAGAAGAGCCTCTGAGATAATCTGGCAGCCAAATAATTTAATCCTTGTCATTCATTTTGTGGCCTGGTGGATGTTAAAAGGACAGGGGAAAATAAGAAAGGAGGTAAAAGCTCTGGGTTAGGTTCTTTGTTTTTATTTCTTTCAGCTGCTGTTACAAGTACCTTATTATTCAGCATAGGCAGTAAGGACTTGTAATTTAGGACACGGGACAATGGATAATAGATAATCTGCATAAGAAGTGTAGAGCATCAACAAGCATACATTCTATCTTTGCTAATAATACAGGAAAAATTACAAAGAAGTAGACCACTATCTCAGCTTTGCTGCAAATTTTTCACAGGAAAGGCATGTCAATAACACAATCTTTCATTCATCATCTCTTTCTGATGGGTCCACATTAGTGCACTTTAACAATAGCTTTGGGTCATAATTTGAAAATATAAACACTACTAAAACATGGAAGCTATAGCCTCCCTTTCACCAGTGTATGGGCATGGTTCAGGTGAATTAATTATTTACATTTAAGTAAGCGAGACTGCAATCTCTCCATCCTGTTAGTAGTCATGTAGGCTGGGGAAGGTGAATGCTGTTCACAGTACAGTGTGGCATTAATGCACTCCTATTGAATAACTTAGGATGCAGGGATTATTGGACAGGAAAATGAACTCTGCTCTTGATTGCTGCACTTAAATGTTTCTCTGGGGCACTTATTACACTAGAAAATACAAACCACAATCCAAGAAATACAATGATATAAATAAATCTCTGTAGAAAAGTTTTGCTGCCATTGCCTGCAAATAGTGCTATTATCCCATCTCTGGAAACATTCAAGGTCAGGTTGGACGGGCCTGTGAGCAACCTGATCTCCTTGAAGATGTCCCTGCTCACTGCAGGGTGGGGCGGGGTGGACTAGATGACCTTTAAAGGTCCCTTCCAACCCAAACTATTTTATGATCCTATGATTTTATGATCCATAAATGGAGGCAACAAACAGAGAATGCATGGGTGAAATACTTTGTGGTTATTGATATGATGTATGCCTATATTTTCCCAGTTTTTGACATGATAATTGCAAGGGGTTACTATGAATGAATCATTGATTACTAGATATGACTGAATGTGACCAGGGTAGGGAGCAATCTTAAATACTGATCAGTTGTGTATCAGGTGTTTTACAGCAGTATAAGACCATGACAAGAAAAAGGTGTGGGTTTTTTTTCCCCTAAAAAGAGACACAAAGGTAGTTGTTACAAGGGCATGGTATTAATTGCTCAAGTGCCACTGTACTTCTGTAAGTTCCCATTTAAGAGCTTCCACTGGTATGATGCATAGCTGGCAGTTGTTAATCAACTCTTGCAGATAAGAAGTTATTTTGTGCTTTTCACTTTTTTTTTTTCAGGAAGAGGCATAACCATATGCCTCCAAGAAGTTTATTTTGCTATGCTGATGGCTCATACAATGCTGCAAATTGTTCTATTTACCAAAGCATCTCCGGCCTCAGCAGCTGTGGGCTGCTGTCACTGATTAGCTGCATGAAATATACTGGGGTGATAAAAAAAAACCCCTTTCTTTTGTTGTTTCTAATTTGGAAGCAGAGCTCATGTGTACTTACAAATGTCCTGTGACACTTATACCTACTCACAACTGTGAAAATTTTTTCAGTTGTATCAGAAATGCTGGTTTAAGTAAGACTGGCATAAAGCCTTTTGGATACAGTCTTTTGAAATTGCTTACAAGGTTTTTCATGTAACAAAGAAAGAACAGAGCAAACAACTTCCAAGTGCTCTAAATGTAGCAAGGCCATCTGTTGACTTCAGAAATGACTTTAGTAACAGTTATGTCTTTTCTGCTGTATGTCCTGGAACCAGAGAATGCTTAAACTGCTTTTCCTTTTCTTTCTCTTTTTTTTTTTTTTTAAATAAATTTCAAGTGAATTCTAATACCTGTATTTTGGATTTGAACAGATGTCAAGGGGCACTTCTAATGGTCATTTTAGCTGTGTCTAGAAAAGGACATAGAGATTGGAAAAGGGGGTGATGGGTATAGGGAGGGAAAGACTGGTCTGTAAAAATCTCCAGTCACTGACTATTTCTTGTCTGCCTCTCTGGTAAATGTCACTGTGCAGACATCGAGCAGACAGTTAGAATGCTTAGCAGTTTATTTTGAGTTAATGGGCTGGTGGAAGTTGAAGCTGCACAACATGATTAAGAAAGCTATTTTTCTTTGCAGAAGCATCAATTATTCACAACATAGTCACACCTTAGGAAAAGAAGAAGAGAAACAGACTCAATTTATGGGAAGCTGCTACACATAGTTGCCAGGAACAAGGAGGGAAAGGAAAACAAGTACAACCCCTATTTGCAAAACTGTGTTTTGGCATACCTTCTGTATCACAGTGACTGTAGCTCCATACAGAATTGATTTACACCATACATTTGAAAAGGAAACCCTAGAGAGCAAGTATACTTTTTTTTGGCCAAATGTCACAAAGCACTGTTGATCAGAGACTTGAAAAAAAAATCCTATAGACAGCCCGTCATCATGAAGGCAATGAAATATCAATGAGGATAGTGCAGTAGAGACTGTGGCTTGAGAGAAAAAATAATCTTTCATTCAAACACCATACCATCTCTTCACTATTAAAATTCAACACACTTTCAGAAAACAGACTGAAGGAGGAATCAAATAGAGTTTTATGACTTCATAACTTTTACAAGTCTCTTTAAAGCTCTCCATCATTATTCACTCTTCAAAGACAGTCTATGGCATTATAGAATATCAAAGGAGTAGTCTGAAAAAAAGCAAGCTTTGAGAACCAATTACTAGAAAGCTATAGTACAAAACGCATTTATTGGTTAGCTTATCAAGACTCTGATACAAGGATTGATTCAAAGAGGAGCAGCATGCCTTCATGACATTCACTGATGATAAATCACCAGTCAGAAGTCCTTGGGGAACATCCATGTAACTAAAATTAGTACACACATCCTAGTACAAACGACGTCTATGGCTAAAGTTGGCGGAAAAACCATGTACTTACATGACTACATCTTCAGAATAAGTCAGGGTAAGTAATATCTGGCTGCACACCCTGGAGTTCCAGGTTGCCCCTGAATGCTGTAGTCTCTGAATAATATCTTGTAATTTACCCAGCACAAGAAGTCCCTAACAGGACTACAGGATATATTCCTATTTCTCCCCTCTTTAGGGCCAAAACCCTGCCTAAGAAATTAAAGTGGGATATGATTTTACTTTCAGTTTTTAATAATTTCATTTAGTACATGTGCTTTACTGCAAAGGTCTAAGGTTTCCATTGAAAACAGATTTATTTCCTTTCCTCCCACTCCCTGCTTCATTGCCCCTTACTATAGATGTGTTTTTGTCTGGGAAGCAGGGATTGGTCAGTATTGCGGGAGTCGTTCTTGTCATGGGTGGACTTATTTAAAGGAAAGCTCATCTTGCCTTCTTCTCTAACGATGCCTGCACTCTGAAATCTCTGCAATATTCATAGTTAGATCCTTCTGACTAACCGTGATCTGTCCTTAGTTCTCATGTATGTCGCCCTGACCTCTGAATTCTGTATTATAAGTCAGCCAAGTGTAATACCTTTAAAAGAAAGTTTTTAATAGTAAGAGGAACAAGGTAAGAGTATGTATGCATGTGCATGTATATGTTGTGGGAGACGTGGATCAAAGGAATTAGGTGATATCGAGTCCCCTATCATGAAAAGCAAGCTCTGCATGACTCAGGAGCTATCTTCTAGCCCTTTCCATTTTCCTAGTTTGAATAGCAGCTACATATTACAATTCTTCTATAAAAACAAACATTGGCATAAGATTATATTTTTTTAAGCACTAACACATTAACAACAATCATATTAGCAGCTTTGTCAGGGGTATGTAGAAGTCTTTGTTGCAGAAGGAGTTGTTATATGCAGTTTGCTGTAGTGACTTACAAATGGATTGATTGAGGCAAGTTAAAACAGGTTGGGAAGAAAGAATATGTGACTTAGCCCTTTGTGTCTACAGGCCATTAACGTCAACTGTTCTGGTGTGGGCTAATGGGGCAGGGAAGGAAGGAACAAGATGAGATTGGCCCCAGTTTGTACCAGTAGCAAAGCCAGTTGTTGGGCTGTGGGATATAAGCTCCCTGAGAAGTTTTGTCCTTAGGATCAGAGCTAAGGCCCTTGGAATGCTTCTAGGTGAGTGTGGCTCAGCTTGTGGCCTGTACAATGATTTTATCTGGTATTACCACCGCTTCCCTGGGGAGACAAGGAGCAGCTGTTCAAGGGATGAAGGTAGCCCACCTGGCTGAATCAGCCCTCCTGTGCCTGCCACAGGGAGACAGGCAGTGGTGGCTGTTGTTGTTGCAAAAGGTGGGGGACTGCCAAGTTTAACCCTGACCCTCTGGGTGAAGCTATGGCAGGAACAGGAGGGTGCATTTGGCCATTGCTGCTAGGAGGGCTGAGGAGGTAGTGGGTTGGGGGCGGGAGTGGGTTTAGTGGAACTCAGAGACAGACATGTCTGCAGATAGTGAGTTGGGAAGAGGGAGAATCTTCCTTCCCAAAGCCTGAATCTGACCACAGTAGAGCTGAAGGCTGGAATGCTCTTTGCAGTATCCTGCCAAATGTGCTTGAGGAGACAGTGTCATTTTCCTCCTCTTCTTGCAACACATGGGCCTGCCAGATCAACAATCTTCATAAGTAAAAAGAAGCTTCAGGAGGTAAGTCTTGAATGAACTTTAACTTCATATGACCACTGGTTAAGTAAAGGCAATGAGCGCTGCCTCTCTGTGCACAACCTGTATGAAATCAGTGGAAATCAAGGATTTGACTCTGCATGATTGATTTCCCACACTTCTTACTTTACTACAATGTGGCCAGACTAGGAGACTGCTGCCAGAATGGTTTCTGGAAGGAAGAGCCTAGAGACATCTTAGCCTTAGCCTTAGAGACATCTCTCCCTTTCTTTCTGAAAGCCTTTTTTGTTCTGCTTTGCTCGCTTGTACTTGCTAAATGCTAGACTGTAATTGTAATAGGAGGCTGTTAGACTGAGACACGAATTTCAGTGATTCACTCTGGATTTACTAAGAAGTTCTTGTGGAAGCTGTGCACATCCTGAAGCTATAGATTGAGGTAGATAACAACAGTTGTTGTTAATTAAAAATATGAGACACAAATGAAAACTCCTCTTCTATTTGTAGTCTTGATTGGGAAACTAAAAATGCTGAAAAAGAGGACATATTAATTTTTTCTTAACAACAGGACAAAATTATTATTTTTTTTTAAATGGACAACTTTTTTTGCCACAATTATTTAGGTTTTTTTCCTTAATATTCCCCAGTTATTTCTAAACCTTTGAACAAGGGGTTTGACTGCAGGTAAGTTTCAACAATAGCTCTGCACATTATGAACAGCAACATCAGTCACTAGTCAAATGAAAAATACAAAACTCTCCATCTATTTTAGACTTGTACAGTTTTATTTACACGGTCAGTTCTAATCCTTCACTGGGTGTGCACACAAGCACACTGTATGTACACAGATTGTATGATGTTATATCTATCAACTATCATCTGAGCCCACAATGAGATGCTCTGCAACTTGTAGCAACTTTAATCTCTTTTTAAAGTGTATTATAAGAGATTTGAAAGGCTTGATCTTTAGCCTGAGAAAGGAAGGAATGAAAATTATCTTTTGTTTCTTCCTCTTTTTTTCCTCCTCTCTTCTGTATGCCTCTTTCCAAGGATTTATATTTGGGTTGGAACTGTAAGCGTTTTCTTTCTGCCCCCAGATCCCCCTGCCATAGAAATATCGTGGCAACTCAAAAGCCTGAGATAAAATGCTTGGATTCCGTAGTCCTACAAGTCAGTGACACATTATGATAATAAAGAATAAGGAATGTAAAAAAGGCATGTGTTAAAAGAAGAAAACAGTAAAAAGTTCTTAGAGCTAATAAAAACCATTGCTCTGGCACAATACTCACTTCCCTCTGAAAAACAGTAAAGCTAAGTCCTTTTCCTTTGTAATTATTTTTTATTTAAAATAAATAAAATGAAATTGTTATAGTTGTTTATTTCATGACCAGAATATTTTAATCTGCTGTATGATTCATACCCCTAACAAAGCAGACAAGTATTACATTTGTGATTACTCCCTACCTTATTAAATAATTTAGAAATCATTTTATTAACTTTATGAATTAAACAGTAACAGTGCCTTCTGCAAATGGCAAAATCTCTTTAAATTGCCTTTGGGAATATTTCCTAAAAGTTTATCTCTGTTAGTCATTCCAGAACAAAAAATGGTCTTCTACTTGTAACCAGCTGCCACATAGAGTAATACTGAAAGCTGCTTCTAACATTTCCCAAGACTGTGTATATACCAATAACAGAAAAGAAATCAATCCTTTTGTGTCTATGTCAAAAACGTATTTTGGATCACATAGGCTATATATATATCTATTTTACATAATGAAGATATACATGACTGTGTCACATTGTTCTAGGAGTCAAAGATAGTAATCTCTCTCACATATTTCCAAAGGGAAAGCTTTATCTGGTGATTTAAATAGAAGTCTTTGCTTTTAAGATCTTGGTCACTAAGGCATTAAGAGTAAGCATTTGAACAGTTCCTGTAACTTTTATATGCACAACAGACTTAATTGTTTTAGATAGTAAGGATTCTTTTTCCTATGCATTAACAATGCATGTAACACATATGTTAGGATTGTTGTTTGCTGCTGCTGTGGCAATATAGGGCAAGATTTTTTCATTCTACCTAATCAAAACAAATTTTACTGGAACACTGGCAGTGAAACCTAAATTTTCCAAGATCAGTAGTTCTAAGGCAGACCTGCCAGCTAAACTGCTTCAGGTTTGGCAACCCTGCGAATCCAAGCAGACAGTTTTTCCAGAGATCTCAGGATTTGCGTTGGGAATTTTGAGGCCAGTTCTAAGTAGCTGGTAACATAATACTACTGGGGTCAGAGAGCTTATTGCGTATTTGAAACGTGTTTTATGTTATTTCTGAAACAAAATTACTGTCACATTTCCATCCTTCAGGATTCTTGGTTTTGGTCCCAGTGGACTGAAATCTTGATCAGAAATCAAACTCATCCTAAAACTTTGTGTGTAACAGAAACTTTCCTTTTCAATCTGTTCTATTTCTGCTTAGGCAGGAAATACAGCTGTGGTGCCTAAGTCTAAAATCTCCAGTCACTAAATCTGTTGCATCATCCAAGCTAGACATACATTTCTTTCTTCGGATTTTTCATTAAATGCTTAGCAATTTTTTTTTTCTTCCGTGTCTTAAGATCAGAATGGTTCCAATCTATTTAATTTAGTTTAAATAATAATTTAATTTGAACAATCTGTTTAATTTAGTACCAGAGGTCTAAATGCTGATCAGTGACCTCATGAATGTGGTCATTTTATCATCCCTTTGTTTTAAAATCTATAGCTTTCTCTTGTGGACAATTGTGTCTTTCTTCTCTACCCTTCTCCTTGGTTATATGCACTGCATAATCAACCTGGGATCCAAAACTGTCAGCTTGGTGTTTTTTTGTTTTTTTTTTAACTCATGCATCATCAGTGATTCTACTGAAGATATGTAAACCAAAACCAAATATAGGTTGCTGCGCTAGTTGTGAAGGTCTGACAAAGTTTGCCGTAACAAGTTAGGGTCTTTGGCTTAAAGCTGGCTGTTCACAGGCTTCTGTGGAGGTACAATGCTGAAGAGCAAAATTCTGTCTGCTTGATATACAAGGCTGCATAGGGTGTTATGATACATAGTTCAAAAGAGCAACAAGTGATTTAGTCTGCCAGTTTTCCTCAGCTGTCGGAGTCAGACTTCCCATACAATCTGTGGTGAGAAATAGTGCTGACACCAAAACTAAGCCAGCCAGCCAGCCATGGTGCTTAAATTAGGCACTCCAGCAATCTTCTACCTGCGCTCCCTAGTTACGAAGTGGAGACAAATATACTTCCTGTAAATTTTATTTGTGTTTTGGAGACTATATCCCTCAATGCCTATGAATTGCAAAGGCACAACCTGCTGCACTCAGTAGAAAGGTCTGCAATTCAGATTATTTGTGAAGTCTTCTAAAATCTAGTTTTAAATATTTTTTGCATGTATAACATATAGATAAGAACTAAGAAATACTGTATGAGTTGTCATGTATTTTTTTTCAAGTTCTGGGGTCAGTCCTGACGCCCTCATGCAGGCAGACTGTTTTTTGTTCATAGGTGGGAATTCAAGTTCACCAAAGGTAAAATGACCCTAAAATATAAATTTAATTACGTTTTTTGAGAGAAATAATGCTACCTTTCTCACTGTTCTGCTTGGTACAGCTGCTGCAAGCTCAACTGACTTTTAGTGGTATTTTGAAGTGACTTAGGAAAGAGCAGGGAAGCAGAAAATGAAAATGTACATTAAAATTTAAAATTCACATAAGAGTACTTAAAATACAAATCATTAAAACATATATTCAAATTTATATAGAGCATGATGATCTCTAATAATGGAAATAAATAAACAATGTGGGTTTTGTAACATCATGAGACCTGTCAAAAATACAGCTGCAGAACAGGAATCACAATTCATTCATCAAATCCACTATGAATGAGCTGTTAAATCACAACTAACCCAAAATTATTGCAGACTATTTTGTTTAATAATTTAAACAGATCAAACCAGAAATGGAAACCCTACTTCCTTCTAGTGGTATAAGTCTGTAAAAAGTCCTAGTCGTCTTGAGACCACTGGGAATTTTACTGTTGATTGCAGCAAGGTTATCCCTGATTCTTGCTGCTGTGAAAGCAGTATCAGTATTACTGATAGATGCTGGAACTGACCAGACAGCAGCGACTGTTAGAGAATTGCTGGAAACTGAATAGTTGAATAAGCACTCAATAAGGAGGAAAGACAGGCATAGAAACTAGCTGCCATTATACATTGAGTAGATGACATGCCTGAGATGGGATGGAGAAACAAATGCATTTTCACAGGAACCGAGCCTCTTCCACTGTAGCTGGGAAAATAGGAAGAACAGGTCTGTGGAAAAGATTAATAAATAGTAATTCACAGCCTCTATGGAAAGCGGAGAAGTGAAAGTGTGGAGAGAGAAGTAGAGGAAGGGATAGTATATTATAAACTCATTAGAAGTAAAAAAAAAAACCCAACAAAAACAAACAAGCAAAAAAATCCAAAAAGAAACTAGGAAAGGAGCTCCAGTGTTACATAGACAGCGGTTAAATGTTCTGTGGGGAACAGAGCTACGAAAGGCTGAATTTCCATCTGTTATGTATTTATATCAGCAAGCCATCAGAGAATGTTTCATATAAAATAAGGATCCAAGATTTGATCTTTCTTTTATTGGGGGGAAAAAAACCCAAAACCACAAGAAGCTTCCTGTTTGGTTTATTAAAGTGAAAAAAACCAAATTACTACTTTTTCCAGATGGATCAGGCCCACAAGAAATTTGTTGCTAGAAAAGGAGTACCACAGGAATCACATTCATAATCAAGAAACTAAAATGTACGGCTGCTAATGCAGAATAAAAAGCAGCAACTACAACTGTAAAGTAGAAGGCATTAAAAATTCACTTTTGCAGGAGCGTTGTCCAGAATACTCTCTGGGAGAGGAAAGAAGTTTAATTGCCGTAACTTCCTATGAAGTGCATATGACCTAAGTGATTATGTTGTGGCTGCTGCTGAGCATTCCTGTTAGGAGACAGATTAATAATTTAAAAAGATACAGTTTCAACAGTGGCTTTTGTGGTGCTTAGAATGAGATAACCTTGACAAAAGGTCCAAGGTAGACATTTTATAGGTGTGGAGTGAAACTCAAACGTTTTAGTACGATGTGTATAAACCACCTTGACCATTTTGTTTCCCATTAATGCTCTGCATCGAGAATGATGAAATTCCAGCAACTCTGAGATCTGCATTCAGCGCCTGGGACATTCAATGCCCAAACTTTTTAATGGATATCTGATTCTGAAAGCTTTTTAGCGGTTCGACTAAGGCTTTGAGATTTCCTGGTTCTCTGTGAAGAATGTGTTGTCGTGACTGAGAGGTCCTGAATGGTGTTGACCGTGTTTACTGACAGGTAGATTTTTCCCTGTTGTGTTCGACACATTTTACAGTGACATCTAGTGACTAGTTTCGTTAAATGCAGGTACGTGCTTCAGATCTCGTTTCTGTCCCATATTGCTGTTAGCTCTACTTTACCTCCACCATGGTAAAAAGTCCATAATCTGAAGCCAAGGACTTGACAAAGGCGCTGTAGTTCTTCCATTTCTGGATTTTCGGTGCCTTCTTCCTCCTCTCACTGTCCTCAGCTGAATGCTTTGCAGAATGGGTATAGCAAATTGAGCTAGAGCTGCTTCAGAGTTTGGGCTAGAGTGGCTTCAGAGTTTTCATAGTCTTTACTGAAGTCTTCACATTCTACATTCATCACTTGTAGTACCTGTCTAGTGTAAATGCATTTAAGGAGCAGAGGAAAATCCCTAAGCATTTGTAATAATCCTCCTGCTTACTTCTTGTTTATACTGGGATACTTGGAAGTAGGAACCTGCTCATCTCTTGTTCTGTTAAGCATGACACAGACATAGTTTAGAAACTATTCCTAATTTTGAAACTCAAAAAACAAATCTCATGAAAAGCATGAAGAAAATTAGAGCAAGGAGACTGGGAGAACAGTGTCCCAAAGTTACTATCTGACATACAGATGTTTTTTCCAGAAAAGCTTTTCACAGGACAAGGAGAATGTGGATCAAGACACATCTAGGTTATAAGCAACCTTCTCATTCAATGAAAAGGCGTGGATATCCCTTTCCAGGCTGTCCAGAGCCTGCATGCAGTATCTGCCTTGACCCGTCTCCTGCTCACTGGCTCAGCTGTTCCTCAGGTAAGGGTGGGAGAGGAATCTTGCCTTTCTGTAAGCCTAATCAATAAAGTAAACTGTTCAGGCACTTGCAGGAATGGAGCAGCAAGTCCTTTATGGCCTTCTTTATGTTGTTTCTTGTTTTCTGAGATGAAACAGTGTCAGAGATACAAGACTTGACCCCAGCATCCGATCTCAATGTTCCTGAGGTTGAGATCTGGGCTTTAAACTGAGGCATTCCTAAAGTTTGAATTCATCCCAATATGAACATGAGTGTTGTGTTTTGTTTTGTTTTTTTTTCAAATCAAGATTTTAGTCCATGTCTGTCCTTGTCAGCTGGTACTCTAGTTTGCAAACTTCTAATTTGATATTGCTTATCCCTTTTGCACTTTAACAGGGATAGGTCTGAGGCCTTAAACACAGCAGCTTGCTGCACATTTTGACTCTTTTCTAGAAGTAAATAAACAACAGAGTGTTACCCATGAGCAGCCCCGGTGATCTCTGGAGGTAATTGGTTTGGCACCATATTGTCATCTTACTGTTAACCAGGCAACTTTTGCTTTTTTTCTTTACTGTCACCTTCATGTAATGAGACACAGACTCCAGCAACAAAATGCTTGCTTATAAATCCAGGCCTTTGCATTGTCGAATTTCTTTCTTTCTCTATGACTCTACACCATAGGCCTATGCAATACTTTTTGCATGAAAACTTGTTCTCAGTAATTGACTTTACCTTCCTACTCCATATTACCTGAAGCTTCCGTACCATGCACCTTCTTGGACCATCTTCTCCTTGGACCAATATTTTTATTAAAATACTAAGCAGAACTGGGACTGGCACTGATTTCAGAAAGATACCCCTTTTCTTCCCAATAGTATCAAAAGTTGTAATCTCATTTTACCTACCTAATAGTTATTCTTTTAATCTACATTTTTTCCATTTTAATAATTAATCTCCCTTGAGGCAATGGAAGCAATTCTTGGTTTAAGTCTATAGAGATTAGTTCCAATGCATTGAGCTTGTCTAAAAAAACAGTTCTTATTGAAGAGAGACACTATAGACTGCCACAATCTAGCTTGATAAAACCATGTGGCATTTTATCACAGTTTTCATTTACCTCCCTGTCCTACATTTACTTATTGTACAATAATGGTACTAAAGTCTTGCAAAGCTCTATCTCCATACTTGCTCCTTTTGAAAATACACATAGCAAGGTTTTTTTGCTCTGGGTCATAGGATATTGCTGCCAAATTACAGGAACAAATATCCTATCTGCTGTGGTGACTTTTTTTATACATTTGGATGGTATCCTCTCCCATGGATAGACCCATATATATATATGGCATATCACTCCTCTGAGATGCCCTACTCTTATTCTCATGAATGTAAACATCCTTACTGAAAAGAGAAGAAAAGCTGTATTTAATTGCTAGGCCAAACCTAAATTATCCTTTGACTCTACTGCACTGTGGTTGGGTAAAGGCTGCACTTGTTCCCTGTTTAGCCTTTCTCTGCTTACGAACTTAAGAGCCACGGTTCTGTTTTCATTGTAAGTCCATCTAAACCCTTGTGGGTGTATTTCTGTACCTTTCACATCTGAAGAATGCTTTTTGCCAATGAATGCCCTTTCCTGTACTTAGTCATACTTTACACTGAGGTGTCTATTTTGATGAGTTTTCCTTTCTTTCGAGAGTTGCTTTCAGGTTTTTTAATTATTTACACACTTGAGTTACTCTGTTACTCTAACCTCGCTAACTAGCTTCCTCAGTTTCTCAAAGTTTGCATTTCAGAGACTAAAATGTAATAATAGATCTCTTTTTGCCTATCTTGAAATTTTAAGATTAATTGAAGCAGCTCATGATTTCTCTGTTTTAAAGGAATGTGTATGCACCTGAAAACAGGACCATTGTCCTGGAAGTGCTTTTCAATTGTGCCTTGAAAATTCTTTCCTTATAAGAATTAGATTTTACAGTTTGGATTTTCAGGTCAGGGGCAACATACAGATCTGCTCAGGCCTCTCTCCCTTGGATATCATGCGCTCATAACACAGCTCACAAGGACTAGCTTACAAACTTTTGAAGCTATGAAAGCAGTGTAGTGATCATAAGGCATACTGCATGTTTAGGAGTGAGAAGTATTATGAAAGAAAAAGGGAGTTAGAGAGAACAACCAAAACAAAATAAAAGTATAATTCAGTATGGTATCTCAGATGCGTGCTGAATACAGAGAGCCTTCGAGTAGCCCATAAGAAATGCTAAGTGCTATTGATATCTGAGATCTTTCTCCTCGCTTAGGGAGAAACATCTGAAGAGAGCTGATGCTCTGAAGTTCACAACCTGCTCCCAACTATAGCTGCCAGTGACTTGAATGGCTGTAATTTCCCATTTCTTTTTCACCAAGGAGTCTCTCGGCATTAGGCTATAAACGGAGGGAGAAATCTCATGCCCAGTCTGATTTTCCACGTTTAAAAAGTGGGTCACTGTGCAGTATTCCTGGGGCCAAGAGGATATCGGAGATGAAAATCTTTGTGGTGTCTAGTGTTGAAGGTGCTTAGCTGGACTGGGAATTTCCTGTGTCTAGATTCTGCTCTGAGGCTTGTTTTTTTATCTAATCATTGTTTAATGTAAATTGTGCGTGCAGCATTGAGAGCTGACCTGATAATCAAATAGAAATTGTTTCTTTCTGTCTTGCTTTTTGCTCAGTCCCATAAGCTCAATGCTGGGATGCATAGGGTGGTCAGTCCTGGGCATTTGCTTTGGACAGAACCCTAGACTGTCAACAAATTATTGCTTGAAAAAAGGTATTTTGTGTTTCTGATTGTTGAGTAAGCTGTTCTGTATTGGAAAATTTCATCTGAGCAGGTAAAATCTCTCTTTTATAGACTAAAATCTCACTGCTTGCTTTATTTAAGGGTATATATCAGGTATATATAGATTCTATTCAATTACATTTTTAACCACCTAGGGTTATCCATAGCAGTTCAATCCAGAGGCATGATGCCACATGCGTGTTTCTTTAGACAGATATGTTTGTGAAACATAAAAGTACAAAGGAAGCAAAGGAGAAGGACGTATTCACAACTTCTCAGGCTCCATCAAAACTTCATTTAATTACTATGGACTCTTCACTGAAACCTTCAGGCATAATGCAAATGAAGATAAAGCATTGTGGGTTTTGACAAATATAGAAGTTTCAAAATAATTAAGAATGCAAACTACTGATTAAAGAGTTCTTGAAATGCTGTATCAGTTTATGAATCATCTGCCCATTGGTCATAATATACAGGCAAATTAAAAATTAGCTGAAGGATATTAATTGAAGAAGATGAAAAGAAAGATGCTATTTACCATGCAAGAGAATGGAATGTGCTCATTGTTGATGTGAACCTCTAACACTTTAATATGCATATAAGTTTATGATGTGTGTTTCACTCATAATTGCAGTATGTGGAATTTGAATTCCACAAACAGAATGTGCTCCAAAATTGGTAATTTCTTAACAGATTGACATTCTTCTGTCAGCCACTGCTTTTTGAAGTGGTCAGTCAAATTCTGAGGCAGAGACAAGCTAGACTTTCCTGATGGATTCTTAAGCTCAAGATTTTGAAAAACAGAAGTTCTGCCTTTATCTGTAGTCCTTTAGAGAGATCTGTCCATAATGGTGGGGATATTTTGTTTCTATTTGAGTTCTTAATTATTATTGTATTTGGAAGTTTTCTGTTTTATAATAGCAAAAACTAACAGCTGTTTGCTGTCCAGGAGTAGAAAATCCTAGTAGTTGTGGGCAAGTACCCATTTGACTTTGATAGTCAAACAGACAAGCATTCGCTCTCTCTGCTTCTCTTCTCCGTTTTCTGAAGTGGGATGCTAGTATTTGGAGCATGTAGCAAAGGTGTCTCAGGTTTACAATCTTGCTGTAATTAGTGAATGAAAGTGCTACCTTCTGTTAAGGCAACTTTCATTAAAGATCCAGATAGTTTATGGGAAGGAAAATCTATTTCAGGAACGACTTGTGACTGGGAGAAAGGAGGAAATAAGCTCTCTTCGATACCCCTCTTCCTAACAGTGTTGCTGTAAACTTTTCTTTCTGAGGAGAGAAAGATTCCCATTTGCTTTCCATTCATATACTTTAAAATGATTGGAAGAGTAAATTACCCCTACTAAAAAAATCTAATACCTATTATACCCATATTTCAGTGCACCAGAATGAAACTCAAATCTTGGGTTCATTAGATAACAAGAGGAGAAGCTGTGAAATATCTCAAAAACTAACTTTCTACACAGTATCTGGCATTTTTTGACATCTTTTCCTCTAAAATGTTGAAATCAGAATACACAGATAGATGGCGGTCAGGTCAAGTCTTATAGTTTCAGTACTGTTGTGACTGTGGCATTAGACCAATGGAGAAGTCAGTCAAGAAGGCTGCCCTGGCTTTGCCTTACTGCTCTGTGCCGGAGTGTGTGCAGAGCTGGAATGTTTGGAGTGTACGGAGAGTCGGAGAGCAAACATGATTCAGAAGCTGAAGCTAGTTTGACTGAGATGGTAACACATTGCAGCAGACATGGCTGGCTTAAAAAAGGCCTGTTTATTGCCCACTTACAATAGTATCAGAACACAACAGTGCATGGGGATGAAAGCTAGTGGAAGAGAACCATTTCTTTGCTAAGCCATATCAGCCCGCAGCTGTTCACTACGGAAAATATGTTTGCAGACAGGGCTGGATGCCACTGCAGGCTGAATGAAGGATGGGCTGCGAGGCAAGGGGTGCTTGTCTCACTGCCATGTGACATACTTTACACGCAATACTGGGAAGTGCTGTATGTGGTAGAAGGTTTTATTGCTGGCAAAATCTGAGAAGAAAAGAACAGACTGTATTATGCAGAAATGCATGTCAGAGGGTTGTCGCTTCTTGCCACTGCATGTCAGTCTCATCCATTTCCATTCCAACATGTGTATGTCCTGGGTACCTAAACACCTCTTCTACCACAAGAGTGACTTTTTCCAGTAAAGGAATCAAAGTGCTGAGAAACTGAAGGAGTTATACAAGGTCATACAAGAAGTTGTGATTAAACAGGTGGTTGAGCCTAAATTACTTGTGTTAGGCTAGTCGTTTAACTGGTGCCTCATACTACCTCAATGGAAGGAAAACATCCTGTAGGTATCTCCCTCAATAGCTTCTGGGGAAGGCACACCCAGAAGATAAAGCACCTCTGTAACTGGTGCTGATTCAGATCAGAGAACTCATTTCCTCAAATCGAGCATCCCTTGCAGAGTGGGAGTTGCCAGCAATGTACCGATTTGCACTGAAGGAGCACTGTTTTCTGGACTCCTGCAGCTCTTACCTGCAACAGTCACAAAGACAACAGAATACCTATAGGTTTTACCATTTGTCTTTTTCTCTGGTAATCAAGGCCTGAGAAGTGCTGTGAATCAAAAAATTAGCTACAATCACACAGCTGTCACAGTGAGCTGTTCTGCATCCTCCTGCACTGGCATTGCTTTGTGTTGGAAGAATGAGTTGTGATGTGCAGGGAGAGGTAAAGCATGTTGTTGCTTCAGAGTAAATGAATGCTAGAAAGTGTGCATACGTGTGATTTGGACATGGATTGCTGAGGAAGGCAACAAATGAGCGGTGAAGGAAATATTTTCTAAAACATTTATGGCAGCTTGGAGAATTCCTCTTCTGTAATGTTCTTATAATAACTGTGACCAGGAGCTGGTTGCACATTCATCCCATTGTAATGTTTTGCCACTGAAAAATGTTGATTTCAATAGTCAAGTATATCTCTGCTTGTAAACTTGTCTGTGAAATTCTTCTGAGGTTACTTACTTTGTTAGGATTGGAAACATGCAAAAAAAAAGATTTGGCTATTTGAATACAGGTGCTTTCTATGGAGTATTTGGGATGCTAAAAATATTTGTCTCAATGAAACAAAAATAAAACACTTCGCACAGAATTCTGAAACTTTTGCTTGACTTGGCTGTGATAAGATTATATCCTGCAATGTCAAAATTTCTCCACAGAAGTTAAGTTCTGCCCTTAGAGCTTCCCTGTAAGTCTACGTGGTATCACTCTGTCAACTCTCTAATAAGAAAACGAGCACAGAGAATATCAGGCTCTTCCCATCCTAGCCCAGGCTTGGCCATGACCTCTGTGGGCCTTGGTCGTCTGTAATGCTGCTGTGTTGATGGGCTTCTCAGAGCTTTGTGAAAAACTGATTTGAAAGTTTTTGGATATCAAGTTTGTTTTGTGGCAAGAAACTGCATTTTACCTCCTCTTGCCAGAAGGACTTATTGCTAGTCTGGCTTCAGAGTAGGAGGACACAGATGACTCAAAATTCTGCACTTGTTCAGGCTGTCCTGACATTTCCTCCCTCCAGTCATGAAAAGCCTTCAGCTTTGACACCCAGCTTTGATCTAACTTCTCTTTATGCCAAACATATATCATTAGTCTGTGTTTCCTACATTTAAGATTTATCTCTGGAATAGCACTAGGGTATGCTGGCATGATTACACAGAAGATGTAGTGATTGCAAGCTCCATCACACATACTTATCAGCAAACCTATGTGTTTGATGATAATGTGCATTAGACTGTCTGCAGTATTAGTCAGGAAGTGGTCTCAGATCAAAGTCTGTCATTTCTTTAAATACCTTTCAGTTGCTTCTACATCTATGAGCCACTCTGTTCTCGTCCAGTTCAAAGAAAAGCTGGTTGCTTTTAACCGTTTGTAGTTTGTACTAAGACAGAAGAGGAGAACACAAATCATGGAAGGTGACTGTTGCTTGTGCCTATTAAATGGACAATTTTTTTGATGGAGGCAGATGTTGTAGAGGCATCTCATCATTACAGACATTCTCATTCTAGCACTCAGTACCTCTGTGCTTTCCAAAGAGTTTTTCACTATATTCTCTGGAAAGCTGGAGCCCTTCTGAATGCCTGAGCTGCTGTGAGTGCTATCTGTTGCATTAGTCATAATCTCCTGCTGTCACCTTGTGCCTCTCAACAATTGATTGTCTTTCTCTGTATAGTTCAGCTGTGAGAGCAATCAACAGACAATTTGTAGGTGCCTTCCCAACAAAGTGTCAACCTAACTCCCCCTTGTCTCTCTGGCTGTAGTGATTCAACATAAATGTTATGAAGCCACATCAACGCCTAAAGCGCTTTCTCTCCCCAAAATGCTCTGCTGCTTTTGAAATGTGCTTCCTCACTCAGGAGACTCCATCCAAAGTTAAGGAGTTTTAGAAGAAGCTTGGAGCCATTTGCTATCTAGCTTGAAAGAAGCACGTGTAAGAGCAGTGGCTCCTGTTAACTCGTGGACTGGGCTAGGCTTAATTAAAACTATAATTCTTAGATTTGAATGTTTAATTCTTAGCAGAATCAACCCCAGTTACCCCTCATTTAAAAATCATGTGAGATACCATTTAGCCTCTGAATAGTAATTTTAGGGTTTCTTCAGTTATTCTGAAACCTTTTCAGAATAACTTGGTTTTTTTCTAGCTAAATGAAGTGTAAGAAGTGCCGATATTCTGGAGAGAAGTTAGCTGGCCTATATTTCTTACCTAGTGAACAGGTTCTAAGATGAGTCCCTGTGCAATCACTCCACAGGAGAAAAACCTCGCTAGATAACAACATGTCGGTGGTTTTGGATTAAAAAAAATATGCATTCTGTTCCAAATCAGGTTGAAGTTCCCTGCCTTAACTGCAGGTATGCAGTACATGTAATAACCCCTTTATTACATGTAGCTAGAAAGTTCCCTTCCCTTCCTGATGCTCACCAGCCTGTTCATTCACACGTAAGCCTGTTTGCTCAGCAAAAGAGACTAGTCCAGTACGGAAGTGTTGCAAAAAAGGGGACATTTTTTGGCCAGCTAACATCCATGGCAAAACTTAAAGATAACTTTAGTGACCTGCGACCTTTATTTAAGATCTTTTCTGCGAAGAAGCCATAAAGTAAGAGTGAACTATGGTCAGGCCCCAGGTGCCTCTTTTTGCAAGCCCTATCAAAGAACTGTGAAGGTGTCTAAGGTCTATGACAAAGATTGTTGCTCTATGCTCCAGTGAGGGTGTGTGCACCTCTTAAAGGCTATAGATGAGGTTCTGCATTATAATGGGTAGTCCAGTTTTAGAATTCCCTTGGTTCTCTGTTTCCAAGGGCATGCTGACTTCTGGGGACGGTATTGTTCTGCTCTGCGCTGTACCACTTGGACACATTGTACTCTTCAATTATGTAGAAAGCTGAGAGGCAGCAAAGGACAGTATGGGCAAAATAAGTAAAAAAGATCTGTTAAGTACAGGGGTCTTTCTACTTAATTTCCTGCTAACCCATGTCATTGCAGGAACTAAAATGATTGTGATACATGCTATTCCTTATGGTGAATTACTGGAGTCCTCTGGGCAGGATCTGGCTCAGCTCTAGTTATTCTGAGGTTTCAGAAATTACCTATTATTTGACAAACCTGGCCTTTGAAACAATCACTTTTTTTTTTTTCCCCTGCCTTCGCAGTGAATCCACTTCCTTTGGCAGGGAAATCAGCATGTGACTTCAGACTTTGCATTTGGCTTTTCTGAATCTCTCAAGTAAGATTCACAGAATGCTAATGCACGAAGCTCATATCCTGTTGAGTATGTCTCTTTGCTCTTAGCAGCTGTCTTATGCTTCTGTTCCAGCACTTCTGTATCCATTATTTTTTAATGTTAAGAATTTTCACAACAGGAAGAAGGGTACAAGATTTATGTGGCAGCAGTGGTAACTAGTCCTAAAATGAGCAATATACTTCCTAGTGAAACATGACCAGCTGGCCCAGCCATATGAGTCTGGTGATTCTTCATAAGATTGTTTTGACTAATTTTGAAGGTGTCTCTGATGAAGTGCCAAAAATGAACCCAGACTTTGCTGCAAGGGGACTCTTATCACCTTTTTGTTTCTTGGTTACAAAGCCACCGAAATTCAAACCAAGATAGCTCTTCTCACCTTTAACTGGCAACCTCAGCTGATGCATTTAATTGCGGTCAATCATTGCTGTCTTGGGTGATGATACAATGCCACCTTCCAGGTTGATTGGCCACTTGCTCCACAGCAGAAGCACCAGTAAGTAATAGATTTAGATAGGAGACTTACCTAACACTGCAGGTGCTATTTCTGTCTTCTGCCTAGCACCCTTCTTTTGTTCTGGCATTGCTGTTTTGACACAATTTTATCCAAGCGCTTCCTATATGTGTGCACTAACAGCAACAGAAGATGGAACACATCAAACCTCTCTTTTGACAGAAAATGCCTTTTAAAATCTTTCCAGAGAGCATTCATTTTGTTCTGAATCCCTTTTCCCTCAGTGAGATGCATGGGAAAGAACCTCTTATTTTAACCTATTCTTCTCTTCTGTAAAATGAATTTTAAGAAGTTCAAACTCCTTGCTTGTCCCTTTTCTCTTGTGCATCTGCACAGCATTGGATTTTTCTTGAAAGTAATGTTTGTGGGTTTTGTTTTTTCTTTTCTGTCCTGTTTTCAGTGTTGCAAAATTCTTCATTTCAGCCTTGGTCTGTGCCTTGCCTTAGCAAAATCGCCATTAGGAGCCGACTGCTGCCTTTTGGCCTAGTGGGTCAGTCTACAAAACTTACTCAGCAGATTCTTATGACATCAAAGATGCCTTAGATGAGGGTATCAGCCATGGTGCCTGTCAGGTTGTGGGATGCCCGGGGTACATTAGCCATGTGGCAGGAGTGCAAGGACGGGCTGATGGGGCTGTGGTCTGGCGTCAGTCTCTGCGTACCCACCTAATCTGGAGTTCCCAGGAAGAGATGGTGGATTTCTCTTCCCACCAAGCTCCCAACTGCTGCATCCCTTCCATGATATTTTTTTCCAGCAAACTGTGGGAGTTGCATTTTGCGGGGATCTGGCCCAGAGAGGAGGAGGGAGGCTGAAAGTACTGATCCTGGAGAGCTGTGTGTTGGCAGTGCCGCAACGGCTTCCTATGATGTCGCGCTAATCTGAAATGAAATAGTTAGGGATAATCTGAAAAAAAGTGAGCTGAAGAAGTTTTCTTTTAATAAAATAAATATCTTCTGTTAGAAACCAGAAAATTAGTCTGGTAGAAAATTCTCAGTGTTTTGCTGGTGTTATTAATAAATTTGCCACCTTTTATGGTTTTAAATTATTTTAACCCTTTCAATACCAAACCCACAGTAGTAGATTTTTACATTTCTTTCTCATTCTTTCAGTGTTTAGGAAAATCCTGTGCTGCTTTGGTTTAGTTTATACACCAATAGAAAAGGAAGACAGAACTCCTTTCCCTCACCCTGAAGCTGTTAGAGCTGCTGTTTGCTTATGTGAGGTTCATGAAGGTGCTGGGGCTGCCAGCCAGCCCGAGGATACTTGCCACATCACTCCTCTGACTTGCTTCCGGAGTCACTTCTTGGAAAAGTGCAGCCATTTCTCATGCCATCACAGAAGACAGCAGAATGGAAAGATAGAAAAGCAAAGTGTGATTAGTTTTAAAGGATAGCACAAACAATAAATGAAAATTATGAGCAGTTGTGAAGAGGAGAAGCGTGAAGGACTGAGATGAATTTGTACTCTTCTAGCTCCCTTCTAAATGAAAAATGGGCATAAACTGCCCAGTGTGATGATTTGCATGCATGAGAAAAGGGGCTGGCTGGGTGAAAAATAGCCTATAGTGCCCATCCTTCACTTGTTAAATAATCAAGACAAGGGATAAGAGAGATTCATCGCCGGTGTGTTTGCACCTGAGTGGCTTCAGTGCGGTTCCCCTAGCTGGATCAGGCCCCATGGCTTTGGCTGGAAACGGTTCCAGCTTTGTGCACCCCTCCCCACTGCTCACAGCCACACCGAGGCCGTGAGGCG
>NW_010564902.1:0-842 GCF_000687285.1 Phaethon lepturus
CACCCAGTCGCTCAGGAGAAGGCAGAGAGAGGGTGCTGGGACCCTCCTGTCCCACAGCAGCCCCCACAGTCCAGCTGGTATTTCCCCTCACAGGCGAGGGAAGCACCATGCAGCAGAAGGGTGGAGAACTGACTGCGGTGGGGAAGTAGCCTCTGCACAGAAGCTCTCCCAGGACTCAGAAGACATGGGACAAGGCGGCCATGTCAGTGCCGACACCACCTCAGAGCTCCTCAGGAACCAGCCCTCCATCGCTGACATGGAGGAGCTCGCCACATCCCTGATGGAGTCCCTGGACATAACCCAAATCTGCCTTGGCCTGCTGGGAAAGCTGAAGGAAATGCAGCGCTGCGGCACTCCAACCCGCTGTGGAGCCTTGAGGGAAGAGTATCTCATCTGCCTGCAGTGCCATCAATGCCTCACCGGCAGCTGCCCGCACTGCAGCGAGTCCACAGCAGAACAGGTCCTGCCCACGCTGACCGCCGTCCTCTACACCATGGACATCCTTGTGCACGAGGAGGACATCCAGCTGGAACTGGGGCTGGGCTTTGAGCTGGCCATCGGTGGGGAGCCTGTCGACGTGTGGGAGATAAGCCAGCGGCTCCCTGAAATACCAGCTGAGAGATGCTGCGAGGAGTGCAGCGCGCCTCTGCCCAGGGGCTGCAGGGACAGCGAGTGCTCGCAGGCGTCGTTCGTTGTCCCCAGGGCCCGGGGAACACCAAAGGGACTGGCCAGACAGCACGCGAGGCGGTCATGGACAAAACGCAGCTCCAGCAGCAGCGCAGAGCTGCAGCCGGCTGGGCAGGACGAGTCCCTCCCCAGCCTGGCCCCCACAGGGACCCTGG
>NW_010564903.1:0-220 GCF_000687285.1 Phaethon lepturus
GTCCCTGGCACCCGCGGCTGCTCTGGGGAGAAAAACCCGTCTCCGGCCATGGCAGAAAGTTTCTTTCTAAATGCGTTAGCTTAGCCACCCTCCCCAGCGCCCAGTAACAACTGTCGGAGAGTTTTATAGGGAAGGGGCCTCTCATGTACAATAGAGACCCTGTTCCTGACCTGGGATCCCATTACACGCTGGTCGTACCTGCCCGGGAGCGAGGAGGAGG
>NW_010564903.1:343-884 GCF_000687285.1 Phaethon lepturus
GAGTGTCGGGGTTTTTCATCCGGGGAGGGACACGTGTAAAAGTCAGAGATACTTCGCGCTATTGAGCGGACCCTTATCACCCACTCGCGCCCGTTACAGACCGCGTTTTTAGTTTACTGACTGTGCGGGGCAGGGACCCGTATCCTTTCCCGTCGCTTTCGGTCTACACGAAGCGAAAGGGGAGGGAAAGAAGCCTCTGCGAGCTGGGAGGCCGGGGGAGGATGAGCGGGTGAGATGAGCGAGTGGAGAGCGGTGCGGTGTCTCCGCGGGAGCGGGGCACGGGCGGAGGGGACCGTCGGGGCTCGCCCGGAGGAAGGCACTCGGCAGGAGCCTCCTGGTCCCAAATTCAGGGCAGTTTCCATGGCCTTTAATGTCCCGTCCGCCCCCCTCCCTTTTTTTTTTCGGAGAAATTATAATTAATTCCACAAGTTCTTTAGACGCCATTTGCAGCCCTGACAGGAGAGATGTCTGCAATTGTGGGTTCCTGCCACGGTACCTTTTTAGCCGCCTCGGCGCGTCGGGGATTTAGTGAAGCCAGAGG
>NW_010564904.1:0-202 GCF_000687285.1 Phaethon lepturus
GTGGAGTGGTTCAAAGGCGGCCACCAAAAAACGACAGGTCAGGGCTAACCCAAGGCGCTTTTTAGGAAGTTGCAAAAAAGGTTGTAGCAGGCCAGCTCTAGGACTTGAACGGGTGCACAGCTCAAAGGCGGCAAATGAAGAGTCAGGGCAACACTGGTGACGGAAGGGGGGGTACAGCTCAGCCTAAGATGCCTGAAGAGCA
>NW_010564904.1:344-645 GCF_000687285.1 Phaethon lepturus
CTGCAGAAGCCAGGGGTGCAAGGACAGGGAGGAAACTTCACGGTGTAAACACACGGAAGAACTGGTGTGTTACAGACCATGTGCAGACACGATTTTAAAACATAGGTTGTGATTTTGGGCGCCACGTGGAAGAGCTGGTAGCCTGGGATACCTTCGAGTGATTTGACTCTTTCAGTTTTGGAAAGCGAGACACCCATGAGACCACTCAGCTTTAACGTGCGTAACACCCCCCCAAATTTCCAGAACCAGCGACAGCCTAATACTGTTTTCCCGAAGACCCCAGCCCTCATTTCCGAAGCAA
>NW_010564905.1:0-3632 GCF_000687285.1 Phaethon lepturus
CACTTGGCCTTGTTAAAGCTCATACAACTGATCTCGACCCATCAATCCAACCTGTCCAGATCCCTCTTGCAGAGCCTTCCTGTCCTCCAGCAGATCAACACTCCCACCCAGCTTGGTGTCGTCTGCAAACTTACTGAGGGAACACTCAATCCCCTCATCTAGATCTTTGATAAAGATATTGAACAAGACTGGCCCCAAAACTGAGCCCTGGGGAACACCACTTGTGACCAGCCACCAACTGGATTTAACTCCATTCACCAGCTCTCTGGGCTCGGCCGTCCAGACAGTTTTCTACCCAGCAAAGAGTAAACCTGTCTAAGCCACAGGCTGCCAGTATCTCCCGGAGAATGCTGTGGGAGATGCTGTCAACGGCTTTACTGAAATCTAGGTAGACAACATCCACAGCCTTTCCCTCATCCACTAGGCAGGTCACCTGGTCATAAAAAGAGATTGGGTTTGTCAAGCTGGACCTGCCTTTCATGAACTCATGCTGGGTGGGCCTGATCCCTTGTTTGTCCCACACATGCCTTGTGAGCACCCTCAAGATGAGCCGCTCCAGAACTACTTGGTCTTACAGCTGCTCTTGCTCATGTTCCTAACATGGTCACTTCTCATTAACAATTTCAATTTCAGCCAGGTTTCCCCAGCGATTCTTCAGTTCTGTTACTTGAAAACAAACAAACCCCAAAACACGCACACCCGGAAGTGATATAACATGAGAATTCAAGCCCTCTTCCAACTCTATCTAGAACTAAATAAAAAAAGATGAGGGTCCAGGCCAAGAAACAAAAAATTTCACATGCAGTTTTGGAAACATTCTTAGTTTCTTCTTCTCCATCTGAAGGATAAAAGAATATTTATCATGTCTACTTTAATATAGATGAAGACTAGCTGCTCTTTGGAGACCTATTTTAGACTTTGCTTTCTTAATTCAATACAGTCCCATGTTGATGTAAGTTCCCTAACAATTCATTACTCAGATATCATCATAATTAAGAGTATCACAAGGTGTGTCTGCATTCAGTATAAACCAAAAATTCCTAGGGTTTTTTGTCCGTTTAGGGCATTATGAGAAATCACACGTTTGCATCAGATAATTTAACTTCCCAATATAATTCCTGAAGAAACATTATTTTTCTAGCATTCAAGCTGAAAAGTTTACCTTCCACTCCTAAGAAATGCAAAGACTCCCCAATAGACCTAACTGAGATTTTTTCCCTATCAGTTGTGATTAGCATAGTGGGATCTAATGGTTTCTCCTCTTTGTATGCTTCCCCGCTGGTCACTCCCATCAGCCAGCCTGTCTCCAGCTATAACATGTCTAGACAATTTAGCCCTTCATTAAGTCACATCACCTCACTGACATAACCACAGTTTTCAGCAGAAAAATACTAGTTTCAATATAAGCTTTTACACTGTAATATGACGACTCTAATGCCTTTTAGCTTTCCAGACAGTCTGCAAGCTAGAAAACATTTGCAAGAAAACAAGACAGTTCTCTCCTTCCTAGTTCACTCTCCTGCTGCAGTTCCTGTTTCCTGGATGTCCACTGTCTACATTACTGGAGCGCTACTCTTCATTCAACTCAAAAAAAAAAAAAACAAAAACCAAAAAAAACCACAAGAACAAACAGGATAAGCTAACTGAAGCCTGCATTTAAAAAAAAAAATAAAGCAATGTTTTCAAAAATTAAGTAGGCATTCTTTCCACTTTAATTTTTGATTTTCTCAAAGTTGATAACACTCCAGAAATCATGTTTTGATCTCAAGCCTTCTTAAACTCACCATTCAAAGCTTAAGATCAGAAGGTAGATCTTGTAGGAAGCACTGAATTCTCAGATCTGGTAGTATATTTAACTTAAATGATAAAACCTTAGCATCCAATTGGTACGTTCATTAGATTAGGTAAAGACTTGGTGACATCAGGATTGGAGGCAGCCTAGGCTGCAGTGATTATGCACTGGTGTAGTTTGCAGCACTGACAGATAGTGGGGCAGATGAAGAGTGAAGTCAGGACCCTGAATTTTAGGAAAGCAAGCTTCCAGCTCTTCAATCAGCTAGTCAATAGACCCCCTGGGCAACTGCCCTCAGCAGAACAGAGCTGGCAGATATTTAAGGATGCTTTCCATAGAGCGCAAGAGCTCTTGATCCCCAGGTGATGTGTGGACTGTTCGGTGGCTGAGGAATTGGTTGGATGGTCATATCCACAGGGTAGTGGTCAACTGGGGCTTGTCGCAATAGGACCACGGGTAATGGTTTTAAACTGAAAGAGGACAGATTTAGACTAGACATAAGGAAGAAATTTTTCACAATGAGGGTGGCAAAACACAGGAAGGTGTTGCCCAGAGAGGTGGTAATGTTTCCTTGTCCCTGGAAACATTCAAGGCAAGGTTGGACAGGACTCTGAGCAACCTGATTTCATTGAAGATGTCCATGATTATTGCAGGTGAGTTGGACTAGGTGACCTTTAAAGGTCCTTCCAACCCAAACTATTCTATGATTCTATGACTTCAGTGGATAAGGATTCTCTCCAGAATACTTCAACATTCACAAAGTACAGATCGTCAAACACCATAAGAAATCAATCCTTTATACAAGTGTGTGGGCATGAAGTGTAAAATTTCAAGAGAACTGATGTCTTCAGAATTCCTACGTTTGGACTGCCATTCTTCCCCTACAATGGAGAAGTCATATTAACTAAGGCTTAAGTACTTCATTACTGTTCCTTTCATAAGTGTGACACACAGTGAAATTATTAACAATGAATGTCAAATCACAGGCTAAGAGATATTATAATGAATATGTTCAAAATCAAGACAGAAGTCTCCGTAAACAAACCTTGCACAAAACTCCTTAGAAGAGCAGAAAAATATGGCACAGTATAATTCTGGGGAAAAACATCCAAAACCCTATTTCTTAAATCTACCTCTTATAACCTATATAATCTAATTTACATATTCATATACTTTACAACATATTAAGTGCTTTTCACCACTGAATAATCAATTCACTCATATCCAAATAATTCCTATTTGTAACATTACGATCATGTAATTTTCAACGTATTTTATGAGAAATCCATAGGTTGGCAATAACTTCATACCAAAATAACAAAACCTCACAAATTAGGTATGAAAACTTTCTCATTATAGAGAGCAAGATACCATTATGAGCTTCTGGATACACTCCAGCTAATAAAATAGCATACAAAGGTATTTTTTACTGCTGAAGACACATTTTTTTCCCCACTTCCTGGATACCTGAAAATTACTTCCAACCATACACAGAACATAGAAGCCTACTTCCTTCCAACTTTCACCACAATGATTACTTTCAAAAAAGGTATGTTTGTTTGGTGGGTTTTTTGGGTTTTTTTGGTTTGCTTTATTTTGTGGGGTTTTGTTTTGTTTTTTTTACTATTTTGCTGTCACAGAACTGACAAATAGCATCTTAAGACTATCTTGTGAAATGTACAGTCCCACTAGCTGTATTATATGCAATGGACTTTTTGACAGTGAGATCTTCTATAAACCCCAATACCCAACCAAGTATTAACTTTGTATACATAATATGAAAGCTTCATGAACAAGCAAAGCTCAGAGGTTATACCCAAAAATTTAACAGTAGAATTAC
>NW_010564906.1:0-13238 GCF_000687285.1 Phaethon lepturus
CGAGGCAGGTGTAAAATGTTGAGCGGGAGCGCCGGTCCCCGCCGTGGGTGACGGGGCTCTGCGGCATCCCCCGGGGCATCTCTGCCGGCTTCCACCCCTCCGCCTCGGGCCTCACCTGTGCTGTGGGGCAGGGGGATGCGCTGCCCTTTGCAGGCACCGTGAGGTCTGAGGGAGGCCGGGGGTAGGTGCTGTGAAATTGTGTGTGTGGGCTCGCTCTCAGCAATCCTTATACGCCTGATTTCGGGAGTCACCGTGTGGACCTTAAAAACCAGTGAGACAGTTCTGGCTGGTGTCTTCCAGAGTCACGAAGAAGATGACAGGAAGGTAAGGAGGAGAGAAAAAAACCGAGTTGCTGCACAGAGGAGCCGGAAGAAGCAAACTCAGAAAGCAGATAAACTTCATGAGGTGAGTGGGTACTCAATGTTTTGCCAGGAACAGTTTGGGTACCGAGCACAGGACTTCACGATAAACAGGACTTCTTAAGCAGGCGTGGGCCTGCCTTCATGCTAACGCAGCTCAGAGAGCTGTGGGTGTGAGGCAGAGACGTGCTACAGGGTGCCTGGTTGGGAACTCCCGGACACTGATGCTCATGTTGGACAGCTCTGCCATCGGTGACACTGCCAAGGAGAGAGAGAGATGTGGTCCAGCCCTTGCCGCACCCTCCTTCTTTTGCTGTTCCCCTGACCACTCAATGAACTGGATCACGGGGCTCCTCTGGGCTAAAACAAACCCATTTTCATCTGGGTTAGCGTTAAGTTTGTCAGGTTCGCTATGGCGGTGGATGAATGCTTGCCGCCTGATGAGGGAGAAGGCGATGGAGGTGGAGGGAACCATGCTGCTTAGTGGCAGTGCTGGCTTAAGTCGATTCTAAAACTGCGGTGTGAGACAGAAATACCCAGTTGAAAAGGCTTCATAGGAACTTCAAAACCTCCAGGCGCGAGATCTCGGTTCAGTTAGCTGTTATACTTGTATGCTCTGCTAAGTAACAGTGGGTGTTTCCAACAAACCATGAAAGTAACTGATTCTTCCAGAAACTCTTAATACTTCTTCTCAATATCACAATGTGGTGTAGTTTTCTTTGGTCCCCAGTGCAAATGCTGGAGGACAGGAATCCCCTTTCTCTGGTTTTGGATGTTACCTCACACAACACTGCTTTTGTTGTTGTCGGGGCTCTTGGCGTCAGTGTTCATTCTGCTGCTGTGATTGTGGCTGGGTCAGTTGTTCAGCTCTGGATGTCCAGCACAGGCTCTTCTCTTTCTCAGCGTGGAAAGATCTGCCAACAGTCAGCAGAGGCCAAGAGGGACACTGTGGGGAGTTTTGGGGTTGTTTTTTCCCAGATCTCCTCTGAGTCAGTGCCTGAGAAAGCCAGGTGCAGGGTACTTCTGGACAGGGGTAACCCCTGGCTTTTGTGGAATCATTTCTGGGCCCTGTGCTGTCCTGCAGCATCTCTGATGTTCCCTCTGCACTTGAGGATCTTCCTCATGCTGGGAATCTTTATTCTCGGGCACACAGGTTTTCCCAGGTCCAGGCAGTTCTGGTTGAATAGGCATTCAGTCTTAGGAAGAACAATTTGATAGTCTCATCCCTGAAAATGGGACAGAGCAATGGGAGAGTAACACTTACTCCAAAACCCAACCTAGATGGGCTTGGGGCTACAAGAGGTGAGCAGACCCAGACTCAGGGATGGACAACTTTGCTGGAGTTTGGCTACAATAATGTGTTAGAAGGGCTGTGCCTGTTTTACTCTGAATGTGGGAGAGCTGGTGGGTGGTGGAAGGGTGTGAGGGAAGGCAAGGGGATCCAAACTCCTGCAAGCAAAGGGCAGCAGAGGCAGTGCCAACCTGCCCAGAGGAGCTTTGCATGAGAGGCTCTCTCTGCTGCCTGGTAAACAGGACTTTTAAGGCATGTGTAGGCTTTGAAGTTTGCTCTGAAGCTTTCCCAGGGAGGTGAGATTGAGTGGGTGAGTGTTGAGCCCAAGGCCGGCAGTGAGGGGCAGACACCTGCAGGTTTTCCGTGGGCTGGCTCTGAATCTCTATCTCTCTTCTCTTTGGGATGAGAAGTCTTGACAGCAGGGACACTTGAGACATGCAGTTACCAAAAAACATGACACGTGAGTCTCACATCTGTCACAGATGTATGCTGCGGAGCATCTCAAAACTCCCCTGCAGTTAAGAGCAGCTTATTCATTGCCAGAGAAGCCTTAGCTCAAAAGCAGCCTGGGTCAGGGATAACCAAGGCAATGGTCAGGCCATCTGGTGACAAAGCAGGGCTGGGAACGAGCTGGCGTGATGCTCCCCTCCTCCTGCTCTTGAGTGCCCAAGC
The DNA here is from genome assembly GCF_000687285.1 of Phaethon lepturus. Taxonomy (NCBI): domain Eukaryota; kingdom Metazoa; phylum Chordata; class Aves; order Phaethontiformes; family Phaethontidae; genus Phaethon; species Phaethon lepturus. Next base: position 2,323 of record NW_010564906.1, read on the forward strand.
ATCTGAGCAGGTGGCTACAAGCCCGGGCCGGGCTGGAGGAGAGTGGCTGGCACGGAGCGCCTTGCGCTAGGTGCGCACCTCAGCCAGCACCTGGGGAAACGGCCTCTCCCCGCGTTGGCCTGGGGCAGGGGCTGCCCTTTCCTTATCGCTAATGTCAGGCACCGGGTTTTCCCGGCATCTGCCTGCACTCAGTGCTTTCATTTTCTCTGCTCTGACAGTGCAGAGCTGCCCTGCTCGGCCCTTCCTGGCACAGGCGGCCCAGGGCTGGAAGGGGCCATCACGGGGATGCAGCTACCCATGCCTGCAGCCCTGGGCTGCTGGGCACTCCTGAGGGCCAGCAGATCCTCCTGCTCTTCAGGACCACAAAAGGAGTTGCAGCGTGGTCAGGGCACAGGTCGTAAAGCACTCGCCCTGTTCCAGCAGCCAGGCTGTGTCTGTCTTTCCTTGGCATTTGGCACATTGCAGTAAGAAACCATGCAGGTTTTCTACAGTTACATGAATATACTCAGGTGGAAGCACTGAAAGGAATGTTTTGACTATGAGTAGGCTTTTTTTTTTTCCCCTCCTTCCAGGAATATGAGTCTCTTGAGCAAGAAAATACCTCCCTGAAAAGAGAAATCGGAAAGCTAACAGATGAAATGAAACACTTGAGTGAAGTGTTGAAGGATCATGAAAAGATCTGTCCACTATTGCACTGCACCATGAACTTTGTGACCGTACCAAGGCCTGATGCACTCGCCAGCTGCCTGCCAAGATGAGACCTCTCCTCCATCACCTTTAAACGTGATGTGTGAAAGTGCCATTAACAAGGGAGATTTGAAGAACCGCCTACTTATGGTGCAGGTCTTCCATCGAAGAGGGCTGGACTTGATCATGTAGCTCTTCTCCACATTGAAGTGTTATAGTCTTCTGAATCTCAGGAAAACACCAGTATGGAAAAAAAACAACTCAAACTGCGACTTCTTATTTGGTAGAATCTTCGAGCCACTGTTTTGCATTCAGTAACGCCAAAGTGTGGTGCAACCCACCATTGCGCGATGGAATGTAGACAAGGAAAAGTACCGACCTTGGGCTGGGATGCCTTTCTCCCACATGTCCACTGCCAGTAACCCTTTGTCACTTGTCATCCATGTATATCACATTCTGGCTGCTAGGTTTTTTTCTCTAAACAGGTTTGGTTAATAAAAGTGATGTCCCATCTTTATGATGTTCTCCACCTTCTTCAATAATCAATGTCTTTATAACATCTCTACTTTACTGGTCAAATCAAAGGTCTAATGCTAATCTTCCTGTCAGTTGTTTTATTATTTGCTTATTGCCTCTTCATTGGTTCCTCTTCTGAAGCGTGTGTAACAAGTGAGTTTTCCCAGTCTTTATTTCTTTAATATCCCCAATCATCAGCCCTGCCAACATTAGTTCCTGGCGTGTTTTATATCCTAAAATACGGCTTGGCCAATTTCTAATGATGATTGTCTGCTCTGTGTGGAAGAAAAGCAAAACAGAGTTTGCTGGTTCTACACGTTTTTTAAAAAAGCAGATTTAAAAATTTACTGGTTTAATGCACCCACTGGAAATTAACAAATATCTTTATCCTTCATCTTGCATATTGCTTCTCATAAATGATATCTGTGGCTAGAACAAATTGAGTTTAACTAAGCATTTTGTTCCATGTCCACATTGAAGATGTTTGATAACTGCTTGCAAGAAAAACATTATGCTTTCTTAAACAAAAGAAAACATGGTTTTGTTTGGGGTTTTTTTTCTTTACAGAACGGGAGAATCATGACAATGTTAGTGAGAGATATACAGAAAAGTGTGTTTGCTTTCTCTGAAGATTCTTGGTAGCGTCAAGTTCTAGCAATGTGAATGCTGTAGCCTGGGATCCAGCAAAGGGTGTTTTTTCTCACAGTATTTCCAGTCAAAGAGCACCTAAAAAGCTCTACCCCTTTGCCAACTCTCTCACTTCAGCATTTGGATTTTTTTCAGTTCAACTCATGGGATTAATTTCTCCTCTCACCAGGATCATAGTATTTATCGTCAGAATATGATCTGAAATGTCTGAAATTTTTTTTTTCTTTTTTTAGCTTCTTCAGTAGAACGATGCATTGCTGATCACTGCCAACATAGAACTGGGGAAACCCTGTAGTCAACTCTGCGTTCTGAAGGGCCCTCTCATGCCATTGTCTTTTAGGCTAGAAGCTCCAGATAACAGGCATGAGCTCTTGGCTTCTTTAAAAGTTTTCATTAGGTTGTCCCTAAGAGAATTTTCAGCATTTGCAGAAGCTATCTACAGCCTAAATGCAGTCTTCAAAGTTTCTTATGGTCCTGTGAGAACTGAGTCATCCCACAAAGAAAATCTGATGCAGGCCCTGCCAAAGAAAATTAAAGTTGCAGGACACTTCAAAATATGCATTTTAGATAATGTCCTTGATATGCTTCTGTGTGTCACCCTTAAGAAAAGAAGCTATCTTAAGCTTCTTCATCCACCCACCCACATTCCTTCAGGCTCTGGAAGCCACTGTGTAATTTGGGCAGAGCAAAGGTGTAATGGAGAAGGAGGAGCATAGTGGAAATGAACAACATTCACTTCAGGGAAAATTCATGCTAGCTTAGGATGAAGGGAGAGTGAGAGAGGATGTCTCACATCTCTAAATTAGGTGTGTGCAACTGAGCTGAGGTTGGGAATGGAAAGTAGCTAGTTGAGGTCAGGGCTGGTGCAAAAGCATGGTCTCTCCTTCGGAGCCCTGCAGACCCTTGAAAATGGGAGGAAAGATCAACCACATTGTCCAAGACGACAGTCCAAGAATCCTTCTAAAGATTTCAGTCCTACAGATGCTTACTTCTAGAAGTAGAGATCTAGTTCCTTGTGTAAAATCCTTATCCTTACACATTTGTTCTTCTAAACATCCATCCAGAAACTGGCTCCAGCTTATAATTTGGTAGTCTAAGTTCTATTGTACACTCTTCATCACTAAGCACTATTCTTATTCTGCGATGCAAGCTTTAGTCCACTGTTTCTGCGTTGGAGTTTATTGGTTTATTGACTGTACAATGTCTATGCAGAGTGTACAAGGGGAGACAGCTGAATTCACAGCAACGTTGTGTGCTGGCAACCGCAACCTAAGTCCAAAAGTCCAAGGTTATGCTGCTATTCCTTGGAAAGGCTGGGAGCCCTCCAGGGGCCCTCACTGCCACCAGTTCCTTCCCACAGCCGCAGGGTGTGTAGCTCCAGCCTGTGCATCATGTCCATTAGTGACGGCGGGCTTTGAACCCTCCGGGGCCTGGGCTGCTGCTTTCTCCTCCATCTATTGCATCTTTTTTTTCCCAGGACTATTTCCAAAGGGCCTAAGCATTAGTCTTCCGATTAATAGATTAACCAAGGCATCTCTCACAAATAGTATTTTGTCTGACTAATGTTCAAAGGCAGTTGGGAATCCCAAGTAAAAGTAGTGAGCAAAATGCATGTCCCAAGCCAAATAAACCCAACATTCTGATATATTTATAGAATTTACGTCATAGCTGAATCATGGGTCAAAAGGGACAATGAACTGTTAAAACACAGGCTTATGTATCCCTAAGCAAATTATACGCATATGGGCTGGTTACACTCTTTGCAGGAGCTGTTCATAAGGATATTGATTTACAGAGAGTTTCAAAACCGAAAGTATGTTCTGGAGCCTGGGATAATTGTTACACAAATAAGGAACCAGAAAAGAGAACAGAAAGGAAAAGGCCCATTTGTTAAGGAAGCAACAGAAAGTTCTTTTTCAAATCCAAACCTCTCCTTTTGCAGCAGGGTGTTACACCATCACCAAAAATGTTTCATACCTATTTATGGCTAAAAAAAATGCTTGATGTATTCTAGCTTCAGAAAACTTCCAGTTAGTTTGACTTGTTCCCTATGAATGGGGTCTGCATTACATTCACATGATTTTCAGACACAGGTATATAGGGAAGATCTTTTCTATGTTTGGATGGTGGTTCACGTGAGGAGTACTGTGATTTGCAGTCTTGTTTGTGGATGCATAAGGTAGATGAGGGTTGCCAAGAAAGCTGGATTCTGCCTCTCAGGTTAACAATGAAGGTTACAGTTTGTCTAGATTTGGTTAGCGTGGATTTCTGTTCTGTATTTTCTGTGACTAATGAAGAAGCAAAATGCTCAGTGCAAACTTACCCACAGATAAAAGTATTTATTACAGGAGCAGACTGGGTCCAATTCAGCTGTTTGTCTATTAATTTCTTTCCGTGGTTGTTGGGTCAGATTTAAATTGATTATATTTTGAAAAGATAATTTTAGTCTCCAAAGGTAAAAAAATCAACAGAAAGACAAAGTCAAGCTTCCCAAAACTGCTAGTGTGAGTATAACAGAGCTGAACTATTACACCTCAAGAGAGCTGATTAGAAAGTCTTGCTCCTTCCCACTGATGTTTTACACTCACATCTGTGAACATTTGTAAGCATCTGCATGTACTTGTCCTTTTAAAAAGCGTATTTAAAACAGCCTATTCTACAGACTTTCTGTTCTTTTCCCTGGTACCTTTTACTGTCATCTACTGCTCCTTCTGCAATACCTGCTGATTTCATCTGCATTTGGTATTTCTAGCAGCCTTTGTATTCTCTCACCATTTTATTTCAAATGCCACTTTCTTTTTCCCCTTCTGTTCCTATATACCTTGGTGACAACATTGCTTAATGTTATAGGTATTAGAGGAACAAGGCTAATCTGTAGGAGCATATAGAAATTGAACTTCACTTGGTACACCCTGTATATGATTAAAGGCTAGTTTTGTCAGTTGACTATTAAGGTGTCTGTGCAGTCTTTTAAAATGTACTTAGAAGTTACATAACCTTTACTCTAGCCTATAAAACCCATACTGTTTCCTGTCCATAGATAAATGCTTTGCTGCATGGCATTTGGGGTTTCCACCTGTGAATCAGTCTAGAATTTCTGCCTCAGTGAAAGTGATAGGTAAAACAACCATTTAAAAAAAATCCCTTTTCTTCCCATCAGTGTAGTGATACAATTCCTGTCACAGGAAGGAAGCATTTCTGCTAAGCAGGAGAAGTAGTGGGTTTATTTACCGTTACAAAGACTACTGTTATTCTCTTTATAGGACAGTAGGAGTTTTCTGTTTGTAAACCCTGGGTTACTGTCAAGTGGTCACTGGAGAAACAGTTTACATGTACATATAGCATGTGGTGTGGGCACACATCCACAAGGGAGTGAAAGAATTTGGATTACTTCTTTGCAGAAACGTGGGTTTTACACTGATTTCACTGGAAGTAGAAACAGTCCCACAGCTGCCTCAGAGGACATGTGGCACTATGCTTACTAACTTGGGTAATATTTAGCTCAAGAATAGCTACTGGTACTCATTCAGGTTTTTTCCTAGATAGTTCCTAAGGAGAAAATCCATAAGAACAGAGTAGGAATTTTTTCTCCCACTGTAGAATTTTTAGACCATGACATCAAATGTAAGGGCTTGACTATTCTGGAAATAGCTGGCATAGCTTTTGCAAATAATGTGTTCTCTACTAGTTATGTTTGGTCTGCTCTGAGGGAATCATTATAGTTCTCTTTAGAAGTGGATAAGCTAAACCACGAAGGGCTGTCTTGGTACAGAATGAAAACATTCATTTGAGGAGTTAGTACCAAATGACTACTGGGCTTCAATTTCACAGCTTATCTCATCCTCAAGCAGCTTCTCCATGTAGCCAAATAGAAAATGATATCTCTAACAGACGTGATTGTTTTAAATCTGCATTAGAAGAGTTTTTATTGTATGTGTTCAGTAAGTTCTACAGACTGCCAGTATAGCTTGCTGCACTCATCCGGGTACTGTCCAATTAAGTCTAACACAGACCATTCCCCTCAGAACTCAGCTCTAGATAGATGTCTCCAATTATCTTGAAGAACTTTCTCCTTTAGCTGTCTCATAATGAACGGTTGTCATGTTTTCATTATTCTAAATCACTAAAGTGTCAAAATTCTTGAGATTCTAAGCAAGGGTCATAAGTAATCTCTCTTGGGATAAGCAAACTGTTAAGGTTTGTCTTCCCGTTGTAAAGTAGATTTTGAGAATAATAATTTGCTAACTGTGTTAAGTAAAATAATTGAGGGTAAGCAATAAGCCACAAGATTCTGCTTAAATATTGATGCCATGCTATACAAGATACAATTGCATCAGCTGGAGATGATGTGAAATAGTACAAGGATTGAAAAATAACCAGAGAACTAGCTGAAGAAAAATGGCAATAGTTTGTTTTGAAAAGGGAGCTGTCAGTCTGAAGAATGGTTTATAAGTGGAGGTTCTCAAGGATTGATCGCAGACCACTCTTGTTTAGTATCTTTGGCAAGGACTTGGGATACAAAGGAACCATTAGTACAGAAGAATATTGAAGTATCATGCAAAAGAAACTGCATGACCTTGCAGAAGAGACTAGAAATGCCACCATAATTAATCATAGAACAGCCCAGGTAGGAAGGGACCGCAACAGGTCATCTGGTCCAACCTTTTGTGGGAAAGGGAACCTAGATGAGATTAACTAGCACCCTTGTCATGATGCAAAGTATACAGTCACAAACTTGAAGAACTATTAACAGGAATTCCTGTCACAAGGTGGAGACTCCTTAATTGGAAATGACAATGGAATTAACATGCAATGGCATATCAGTCAGTAACCAATGCCGTGGGCCAAAAAGGAAGTTAAATAGGAACTCAGATGCATAGTAAGGGGGTTATTTCTTTGTGTATTTGTGTTCTTAAAGAGGGAAATATCAATGTAATTATGCAAGGACCTGGCAAAACCTCATTTGGAACTCTGCATACATTTCTGCTCAGCCATGATCAAGAAAAATGAACCAAAACTAGTACAGGTACATGGAAGGACTACTATGAAGATTAAGGGTATGATGAATGTATTTTTCCAAGACTTCATTTTAGACAAATAAAGTCTGAGAAGTGGTAGGATCACTGTCTATGCAATGACAGCGGAGTAAAGACCACATAAAGGAAAGAGCTATCGTAGATAAGAAGTAATGTTAGTAGAAGAATAAATAGATATAATTTGTACATATTTTTGAGTTATATATGTGAAGAAGTTTCTACCTGTCAGAAGAAAGGTGTTCAGGGATAGCCTTCCAACAGAAATGATGTTATGTGAGCAATTTTGTAGGTAGGCATATATGCAAGCAACCTGCTTAGTTTTAGGATGAAGCTTGATTATTTGATGTGAGACCAATTGAGTGCACTGGTGATCCAAAATATTTCTTCCTGTCCCATGTCCTTATTCTCTTTGGAGAAGTCTTGCAACTGATCTTTAAAAGCAAGATGATCTTAAAACAAACAAAACAAAACAAATAAAAGCAATCCCCTGAGGTCCCTGAATCTCACATCATTATCCAGAAGCTCATTTTGACAGGAGAGCTAACACAGGTGTAAGGTTTTGTCAGAAGCAGAGTCTCTTATCAGATTGAAATCTTTGATAACATCCAGGCAAGGAAAGAGCAGAAAAGAAAGGGATTTTTTTTTTTTTCCTAAATGCCTACCATTGAACCATGGTATGTTCCCAGAAAAATCAGAAAACTGTTCACAGAGAAACAGAAACAAAATCTAACAGGAATTTGGGGAATTTCCCAAACTGTTTAGTTGTTTACTTTAAAAGCCAAGTTACTCCATCTTTGCAAATACGCATTTTTCAGAGGACTGCAGGCAATTTTTTTTCTCTTACATCCAGTTCATTGATTAAATATATAAACAGGATGTCTTTAAGAGCAGAAGGTTTTAAAATAGGATTTGATACTAAGCAAGAGATCTGCTAGTTCCCTTTTAGCTATTTGAGTTTCATCTTTGCTTATCAGAGCTGTTTTAGGGTACAGTAATTTCCAAGTGCACTATTGGGTTGCGAGGTAAATAATCTCTAGAGATGAATATTTTTTTCTCTCTTTTTTACTGTAAATGACAATAGTACATAGGCTAGAAATTTCCCTTGTAAATTCTGGTCATCCCATTTGTTTGCTAAGTTCCAGTATGGACTCAGGACCTATTCTGTCAGTGCACTGAAAGGTTAGGCACCCTTGCTTATGCCTTTCTAGGGGTAGGTGATCCATCAGCTGTGTTTGAGGACCTGATTAATGGCCAAGAGCCATCAAATTCAAAAGAGACTTTTTGATCATACAGGTGAGGAAGTCAATGACAACAACTTATGTACTGTTTGTATAAGAACAGAAGTCCCTTCTTCCAGGTGAATAAAATGTTGAGGGAGCCTGCCTCAGTTTGAACCTTTGTCCTGCTGGTAGTTCCACACCTCTCCTGCTTGTAATTTCAGGTAACTCAGGGACTCTTGAACAGTCAGTGAGGTCAGCCCACGCAGCGCAGCTTGCAGGAGGGACAGGATCTAACTGTGGATACAATTCAAGCAGAAGAGTATAGACGGTGATACGGGTGATTCAGAGCTGTGATATAAAGTTACATGACTACTCAGGCTTTTTATGAGCAAGTCTAAAAAACACTCACATGTGAACACATCTGTATTTTTACCATCATGTTAAGGAACTATGTGATCAAAACGTTTTCCCCATAAATCATTAGATTATCAGCTTTTTATGTCAATTTGATTGATTTTTCACAAAATTCAAAATATTCTACTTAATTCATATGAAACCCAATTTGTACAGTTTTCACTATTTGGCTTTCCATCACTATTTCTTTCCATTTAGTTTCTTTACATTTACAACTACAAATTCGGGTAACAACATACTATTGTAGGTAATTACTTTGAATTCAAGTTACAGCTTTTATAATGGTTGGGAAAAATGAAAGTATTTTACTTTTTAAATACCAGCTATATACATTCAAGGGAAAAAAAATGGATGATGAGTTTTCAATTTCACTTTTATCGCAATACGTGACATCAGATGCGTATGGAAAGACTCTTAGCTGTCATTTTCTTGGTTTGCTCTCACAAACTTGAAGAACGTACTATTACAAATGATAACACAATGATATTATACTGTTGCATGATTTCTTAATAAAAATCCCATTACACAGTCTGCATACTTGTTTTATAACTAAACAGTAGTGTTTCAAGAGCATTAATTCAGTTACTGCATGCGTATAAAAAATAAGAGTGAGAAAGCAATAATCTATCCCAAGTCAATATGCAGTCTCTACCACTTTGCTTAGAAACATTCCAATTTCCCTAATAATAATATAATAGCAAAAATTACTTTTTTTTTTAATTATGCTATACATTTTCAAAATGCTGTTTAATGAAGAAATGCTCTTCATTCAGGTCTATCATGCTTTGCAAAGTACATTACAGTTGGTCATTTATCAGGTAAAACATATCTCCTTCTAGCATCATCTGCCCATTTTACCCATTAAGAATATAAGTTCTTCAAGGCAGAGGATTTGTTGCAATGAGCACCCAATTCAGGGAAATGTTCCAGTACTTTCCTGGTCTTTCCATGCACTGATACAGTTGAACGAAACTCCTCTGCTATTACTCATGCTCTGTCATGCAATAACAACGGCTGTGGGAACATCAGGCTGTATCATGTGGCCTGAAATGGTCTGTTCTGTTTCATGGGTTGAGGCTTCCTAATAATTCAGTGATGCTTTCCAAAACCACTTATCTTTTTATCAGCCATATGCCCTGCCCTGTGACAGCTGATCCCCTCCACGCTTTCCGTTTTTCTTACCGTCCCTTCACAATAAAGAGTATCTATTCATACTTGGCTCAGGTTGGGACATTTGAACTGTAATAATTCAGTGTGATTTTGTTTTCGCTTTAGTGAATTATTTTCTTAACTACAACAGAATTATGTCAGTGTTACGCACATGTATAGCGCATATTTCCTCAGTTTAACCCTGCTCTTACCTGGAGGCCCTTCACCACCAAGTTCAGTGAGACTATCCTCAGCCACCTGGTACTCAAAAGGCAGACCGTGGAACATGGCATCTCACGTAGAGTGATTACTACGTGTTTAAAAAATGTGTCCGGTCCTGCAGCACATTCAAGAAACTCGGCGCATCCACATGGTGGTCTGTATAGGCAGAATCCACTGCTCTGCTAAAGGAGCGTAGCTTGAAAGGTTATGCCTCAATGTGAGAAATGAAAAATGTCATTTTCTGCTTCGAGGTTCCTTTTTGTAGTTTAGCAGCTAGATTCCTGCATTATATCAGTTCTCTCTAAAATGGTTTTAGAACATGTTCTGTTTGCCAGCACAATATTAAATGGTCCCCAGACACTGTTTTAACTCACTTGTCATGTTTTCTACACTATACCTCACTTTGTAATTACTGCCTCCCATTGCCAATAATTCATGCCCTCCAGAAGGCCCTGTTTAAGACTGAGTAATAAAATATGGAGAGATTAATATTCAGTTGATGACAGATCATTTAATGCAAGTCTTACCAGAACTCTCCAGCGTCTAGGAAATTGGCTGAATACCGCTGATGGCTGCTTTCTGATGTCATTCAATTAGCAACCAAGGGTTAGTTCTCCGAGGTTATTCTCCGGAGTTTAATGGAGCAGATTTCTTTTCAATCTTCAGTCCTCTACAGGGAATTGTATGAGGTGATTTTAATTCAAGTTTATTTGGCACAAAAGTGGATCTTCTTAGATTGTAAATCAAGACTTGCATTACTGTTTCAGCACTGTACTTAGTAAATTTAAATATTTTTATTTAATTGCGTGCCGATAGCCCCAGTGAAAACACAAGAGCTTTGCGTGCATGGATCCATATTCAGGTTCTGAAGTTGCACGTTGCAGTCTAGATGTTCTCAAAATCTTATGGGAAATCATAAACAGCTGCATATGTTGCCAAGCGCTCAGATGTTTTGCCTTACTGATTTCAAAATCGTAGTCCCAACAACTTAACTAATACAATAAAACATCACACCTGTTTCTTT